>NC_089199.1:900000-1195000 GCF_963930695.1 Labrus bergylta | reverse complement strand
GACTTGTTGAGGTGACAGGCCGGGCTCAGGCGTGACACACTTCACTCACCACTGATTTTCAAATGTGTATAAGCATGAAAACCCTCCTTCTCTCCTATCAACTTTATTGCAAACAGGTAGGCTATATCCTTATGCCCTTGCTGCATCAGGTGTTCATTCTGCCTTTGTTTGTCTTTCAACAGAGCTGATGCCTATGAGTAAAGATGAATTTGAAAGCTAAAATATTGAATTGAAATACTTTTTTTTTTACAAATGCCTTGAGGGACAAATCTATAATAAACAAAAGACATAAAGGTTTTTTATAGCACACATAAGACTACTCAATTAAAATGCATTTGGAATATGGTGCTGAGCAGAACTTGGAACACAAAATAATGAATGAATAATGAATGGTCATTATGTGCTTAATGTTTGACAGTGAAGCAAAACTTACCGATCAAGATTTGTCTTGATATTGTGTTTGAATGAGTTACATATGTATACATACTACAATACTGTATGTATTGAACTCTTATATCGTGGAAATCTAAAACTGGAAATTTGTGGAAATTCACATCATGTAAACAAGCGGCTTCTCAAAGCACTGTGAGGACGAGGACTGAGGGTGTTTTCTGATAGAAACTGCCATCTGTGATTGTTTGTTTGTTTTTGTTTTTTTTGTTTTGTTTCTAACAGTCTGTGGGACTCAGTTTGTTGTCTGTCACTTTCACTTTTCTCAGTTCAGGGGAGACAGGCTGTTGACGCACAATGAGTGACTCAAACCTGCAAACTGACACACTGGAGATGCTTTCTGCATTTCAGTTCCATCTGCTGCACACGTCCTGCGCTTTATATTTCAAGTTGACAGGAGGGAGCACATTTTGACAGTTTGTGAATCTAGTTCTATCAAATAAAAAGGATGGTTTTATATAAAATCAAAATATACCCATTAAAATGTATGTTTTTAAAATTATTATAGGTTACTGCTTTCTACATGAGAAAGTTATGACTATATTGTAATGTGCAAAAAACATCACCCTTAATGGCTTTTTGGAGCGATATGCAAAACCACTGTGATAGATTACTAACCAATACTTTACTTTAAAAAAACAGTACCGACCTGTAAATCTTAATTTCTTTATAATGGCTTTAAATATATTTGTTACACTGCAATGAATGATATATTCACAATTTTTCTTCTGACTGACCTTAATAAGCACCATATTCCCACAGCTCGCAATGTTAGCTATAGGTTAAAGCTAACATTAGCTGTTGTTACTTGACTATAGGTACTTTTGGTGCCTATCAAACATTTCAATTACACTGCAGCTGGATTTTGAATAGGTGATCAAGTGTACAGCACTTTAATGTGAGCATGAGCCTCATGTTAATCTGCTGCCAGCATTACTAATATTACAGACAATATTGTATAAGATATGAAACTATATTGCACATATTAGATGGAACAATGTGCAGTCTACCCAAATTATTTGAACAATACAGAGATGTTGAAGATTTCTACACCAACCTCTCAACCCCATAAGAGCCATTCACACAGATGTAGGCCTACTGGTATCTGACCTGCAGCTTTCCCACAAATAACTTCAGAAATCAGGTTTAAATTATTTGCTAGCTTGGGGATGTATTTTCTATTAGTTGAAACAGCATTAACTAACCTTTACACATAGAGTAAAGCCCCAAAGGAGTTTTAAAAGCCTCAAGCAGAATGTGTGTTAATGTCTGTGTTCTGTGAGTGTTGCGAGAGACTGAGAGAAAAGAGTGAGTTTATTCCTGTGTTGTGTGTCTCACTGCATCTTATAGTTCCTGCTGTGTGTCTACATTGCTTGCCAGGCCATGTTAAGCCATGAGAGAGCAAACACTTCACTTGTGACACACCAACTGTAACTGAGAAAGGCCTGCTGCTGAAGGGACAGAGTGACAGCAGGGTGGATCTGCTCTTATTTGTGTTTGCAAAAGAAAGGTAACCTTTCTGTAGTCCCTGCATCCCTCCCACCAGCCCTCCTCTCCTCACCTCTACTGTATCTCTCATCCAGCATCTTATTGGGGGAAGCCTGGGAAAGTACAACTTCACTGTTAAATTACACAAAGATCTATTGTTGGATCTTTTTACAACTCCTTTCTATGGTGCAAGAGTGTGAACTGCTCTAGTCTTCATTGCAAACAGGGGAAGAAATGCAGCCTACAACTGAATGCTGTTATAGAAAACTTTACACGTGTTCTTTAGTAGCTATAAATCTCTTAGTAAATCTGTAAATTAATGGAGACTATTTTTTTGTTTGTATGTTTTTGCACTAAACAAGTGGAACAAAGACAGCTGTTTGGAGGTGATAATTCAAATTACTATTAACTGACCAAATTCAATTTCTTGACCTTGTTATTAATGTATAGATATGGCCCTACCCCCTTCACCACACATGATTATTTTATACTGTAGTTGAAAGTGAGTCAACTCAATGTTCAACTGAAGTTTCAAGATGCTTTAGACTAAGGAAAAGTACCACACATAAGTCCTTAAGGGTGCTTATTCCTAATATTTCTTCTTCACAAAGAGTAATATTTGCATTGATGTGTGTGTTACCTTATTGCTAATACTGTAATTGCACCTCTTTGATTTAAACACAGTTTTGCCCTACCGTACACTGAGTAATCTTCAAATAGGAGCATGTGATGTGACAAGTTTTCCTGTTCTGATTCTACAGTACTGCCAGGCATGTAGCACTGATCCACAAAGTATAATTAGCAGTAATTGATTAAGCGCATAGTTATTGGGAGTGCATGTATGGTACTGCTATAGATGAAAAGCTAATAAGGCAAAAAACAATAATTCTTAAGTTACATTTGCATTTGTGTATTTATGTAAAAGTAAGAGAGTATGAGGTGAGTGTGCACTGTGAAATTGTTAAAATAGGTGTGTGCAAGTGAACTATCCATTCCAGTATTCCTTCTCTTATCCTTGCAGTTATTCTGCAATACTTTTAAGTATTTATTCATTACTTTTGATGACAGGTTGCAGCAGATTTGCAACACTATTCTTTCTCATTTGTTCAAGGCCCTGTAATCAATACTTAAGCCATATGTATTCTGTACAGTTACAGAAATACAAAGCTATGAAATAAGTAAAGTAGGAACACAATGAGACATGAGTCTGACTTTGAAAGTACAATTTATTACATTTTCTGACTTGCTATGTAAATGACAGAAGCTACATTCCAAAAACAGTTTTGAAGAAATGCAAAAACTATATAGCTACTATATTAAGTAATTAGGTTTATGATACATCGTAAAATTGACTGTGATTGCAATATGAATACATAAATATAAAAACTGATCATTTCAATTAGTCTCTACATATATGGCTTTTGCTTAAATTTATGACGATGCATGTCAGTCAAATACAAGCCTCTGACAACATCTGCCGTTGTCCTTGAAATACTCCCAGTGGTGAAGGACTAGCGAGCAAAGGGGAATCAGGGACCTCATGGGGAGCGGGCCCTATAGATATTAAAAATAATAGCTGTGGTTGCAGAAAGGGACCCGAAGAGAAATAATACACAAATACAGGGTCTAGAATCCTGTGCCCAGCCCCTGATAATCTCTGATGCTGAATTACATTGTTATCAATCAATCATCAGGCACTCAAGCTGAGAAAGCGATATCTCTTTGATATGCTGAGGAGGTCTTCCTTAAGAAGTCACTTTGATTCAAACAGGTATTACCACACCAAGAGAGGGATTTGAAGAATAAACCAAATCATTGTCTATTCAACACTGAGAAAAGATCCCACAGGTTTTAATCATACTTGACTACTTTGAGGATATTCTCCTCGTTCTTGCAAGTTTATCTTATAAACATTGCATGTTATTACAGCTGAGGTTAAGTAAGGATAGAAGCATCTCAGCAGGCCTACCTACACTGGTGACACGTGAATTACTTACAAAAAAAGAAGAAAGAAAAGCAGAAACCCTGAGGCAGAGGTAATGCATGCATGGATTTTGCAAAAAGTTGCTCTCATGTCTTGAGCAAAGTTTTAAGGATTGTTTTAATGTTGTCTGTGAAAAGCTGCCATCTGTTATGCAGGACTTTTTGTTCCATGACATCAACACACGCCTACACGTCTCTTCAACTTCCCACTATTGGATACAACAAAAACACAACTAATAAACATATTGTATTAGTAAGCACTAGAAACAAGCTATGATATGGGTGTTATTTGGTATAAGGAGAAATACATTTTTTGTTTGTTTTTGCAGTAAAGATTTCTAGGTTTGACTTTTCCACACTCCCAATTGAATAAGGTATTTGCTTTAAGAATTACCTCACACATAGTCTAAGCTGTTACTTAAACGCCCAAAGGTTTATCAACCATAGTAGGAAATACTGTATGACACAGAGGAAGACCGTTTTATCACCATTCTTCATATAAACCTATATTTTAACAAATTATAAATATGTTAGGACAAAATCCTCCCAACATCAGTAAAATTAACAATGAACAACTGTGGAATCAAAAGCCCTTAAAAGGAGAACAAAATGTTTAAAATGTATCTTCCTTCGTAGTGTCTTTATTTTTTCTTGGTTGTAAGACGTCTTAAAAATCATTTATTCTGCCTCTTTCTGTTCACATTCAAGGTGAATGGTTATTTAGTTTAGGGCTCTCTTTCGAGGCTCGAAAAATTACACTGCGGCGCCCTCTGCTGAATAGTTAATGGGGAGCTATAACCGGAAGTTGTAGCGTTTTAATAGGAGTGAAAACAACAAGTTGTTTCCCATAACTCCTACTAGATTTCCCATAAGAACTTGGTCTTTAAAAGTAAAACCGACTTTAAAACAGATGTGAGCATATAAATTAGCCTAATTAAATCTGTAAATAGGAATGGCAACCAAGAAACTATTTTTTTATTCTGAAGGAGTAACCGGAAGTCGTGTTGTTTTTGTCGCTGCAGTGCGGAAACAGCATATCGTCACCTCGTGTTTGACAGGTTGGTTTCACTACAGTTAGCAACTTTAATTCATTTGAAAATCAGCGTTTTATGATTGTTTAAAGTATTTACAGGTGGGCTAATCACAAAAACACATATTATTATCTGCCAGCAGGCTAATGTAGGATCCGTATGAAAACTTAGGCCACCTTGAATTTTATTCGTATCCACTTTGTAGCTTCTTCAAGCTAATGTTAGCAGGATAAACAACTGGTAACATTCCCGTATCTGGAATAATGTTACTTGTTTATACGTTGTCTTTAAACGAACAGCAATGCATGCTAACTTCTGACATGATTATAGCACCCAGCAGGTCGTTTAGATGCGCCACTCTTTGCTTGTTCTACCTGTGTATTGCAACCAAGCCGTTTCTCTTTGCTTCTGTGTTTAGGTGTTACATGTTTGACATAGCTTGACTAAAACAGTTAGATCTGTTTGTCTAGCACATACATATTCATCATGTCCTCACAAGAAGAAGGTGCTGCAGAGCAGGACCCTAACACAGAGGAACCATCCAGCTCTTCCTCCTGTGAGAATGATGTCACCACTGGGGACATCATCACCGTCACTATTGGAGCAACCGTGCCCACAGGGTTTGAACACACTGCTGCTGAAGAGGTCAAGGAGAAAATTGGTGTTGATACACGAATCAGCAAAGATCGTGGCCGTATATACTTTCCCATAACCACTGACAAGCTTTTCCAGGTATGATGTTTGAGCCAGTGCAAGCTTTGTTTCCTCAAGATTTCAGAATTACATGATTGGTAATAGCTGTTTCAAATGACCCCAGTGGTGATTGACTTTTGTCTGTCTCTCTGTTCATTAAACTCTCCTGTGTAGGTCCATCTTCTGAGGTCTGTGGACAACCTTTTTGTTGTGGTTGAGGAATATGATCATTACCAGTTCAAAGGATCAAAGGTAACTTATATCCAGCTTTGTTCCTCTAGAGCTGATCTTAATTGCATAAGGGCAATAAATGGTTGTTTGCTTGTTTTGTGCAGGAGGAGACTTTGATGGAGTTGCAGCAGCTTGCCTCCAAACTCCCCTGGACTAATGCCTTGGAGGTTTGGAAATTAAATTGCACCCTTAAAAAAAAGAAAGGCTACCGAAAAGGAGGAAATGGCACCAAAGTAAAACCGAATACCGTGGCTACCAATGTACTAGTGCCTGACTCTGAGCACCAAGAGCTACCTCAAGAAATGTCTGCTACTGAGAGCCAGACGAAGATAGAGAGCAGACCTGATGTGGAGAGCTGCACACAGGAGGCTGCACCTCAGGACAAAGTCATCAAGTTCCGTGTGACGTGCAACAGGGCCGGAGACAAGCACAGCTTCTCCTCAAACGAGGCAGCCAGAGACTTTGGTGGGGCTGTGCAAGAATTCTTCCAGTGGAAAGCAGACATGACAAAGTTTGACATAGAGGTAGGCGTTCTTGTTGAGACTGGGCTGAAGCAAAGTGAATATCATTGCACAGGCCATAAACAACTCTGCCTTTTCAGAAAACTTTGCAAGGCATAACTTTATCATTAGTTACAGAGAAACAAAAGGAAGGTAACAACTCAGTTGAGTAACATTTTCCTAAAAGTATTGAAATAGAATACTCCAAGGTGATGTCCTCAAATTGTTTTGTTCAAGCAACAATCCAAAACCCAGAGATCAAAATTTACAATCACATGAGACAGATAACTATTTAAGAGGATATATTTAATCCTGTTTTCTGAACCTTTTTTTCTATAACCTAAACAATGATTCCAAATCAAAATAGTTGTCAACAAGCTTTCTTCTGATTGCTTCAGGTCCCTGTGTGCATGGTTGCATTGATTATTTACTTCTCGTCCTGCACTCTGTGTTTTAATGCTCTAGGTGTTACTTAACATACACAATGAAGAGATGGTGATCGGCATCGCGCTCACAGAAGAGAGTCTCCACAGGAGGAACATCAGTCACTTTGGACCCACTACACTTCGCTCTACCTTGTGCTACGGCATGCTCAGGTAATTCTCTGTTTCATAAAAATCGTTCAACTTTTGAACCTGACATTACATTACATGTAATGACAGGTGAGGTCGCCTTAGACAGCTACTTATTATACAAAGGAATGGGGAAAATTATGTGACAAAAACACTGCATTGCTGCAACAACAGACTCCCACAACAGCAGGTTTGAATTCTGAATATCACTGCGACTCCCATGCACAGAAAAAGAAATGACACATGAAAAAAGAAGGTCAGATAGATAAGGACGATGGGCACATCAAAGTTTTCTTCACAACACGCTGAGCTATGCTCCACCAGTTGCCAATAAATAACTTATTACTGTCTTTCTGTAGACTTGTGTAAAATTAGATAGATAGATAGATAGATAGCTAGATAGATACTTTATTGATCCAGAGGGAAATTTAAAGCATCCAGTAGCAGGTTACAAAGACGTACATGACATTAAACATTTGTTACAAATTAACCACAAAACCGAAGCCCCCCTCCCTCATACATATATATTAACCTGAAAAAAAGATTTAAATAATACCCCTAGATGAATCAAACTTAAACTGTGCAATTAAAAATAGATTTATACAAGAAATGTACATAACCCGTACAGGGATAAAAATATATGTGACATTTAAACAAGAACCTATAAACAGTTGAGGAAAAAAATCTGTAATTAGACCTGAATATAAAAAATAAAAATAAAAAAGGGTTGACCTTCTGAAGTTGTGTTGTTTATATATGTACAGCAATGTTTAAAAAAACAGACATTAAATAACAGGCAGTGCAAACATTAAAGGTGGGATTTAAATAATTGAGGTTATCATTAAAGTGTCCAACGAGAGGCTGACTCTTGGGACAGCTGTGCAGATGGCAAATGGAAAAAGGAAGATTTAGTCCAAGAGTTACTGTGTGCTTTCCCCCTGCCATAACCGTGAGGTGTTGTACAGACGTATGGCCAGGGGGACAAAAGAGTTCTTGAGTTTGTCTGTGGAGCAGGATTGTGACCAAATAAGAGAATAAAAGTACATAAACATATATATGTATACCATCCTTTGCAAAGAAATATTTCCAAAGCACCCTGACAGAGCTGTACAGAAGTCGTTCCATCTGATAGATGATGGCTTTGAGGTGGTGCCTGTATGACTGACTTCTGGCATATCCAGGCATGTGTTGCCAAGTGTCATCACAGTTGCCAAGAAAAACTGATCTGTGTGTAGATAAACGCTGAAGTGATGGGTCAGTGTTTCTTTTAAAAGTATCATAATGGAAAACGTAATGGAAAATAATAATGGAAAAAATGTTCCCCTAAGTAACATTTTCCATTAAGGGAGGCGGGTACGTTTACACTACACGACCAATGAAAAGCAGCTTTTGACATGTCCATTGTAAAAACAAAAAGACTGTTTTTCCTAAATGATTGATCATGTCATTGATGCTGTGAGTGATGTCAGCAGTTGATCTACACTAGTCCAGTGTGATGTGAGGATTCTGTAGAAAAACATGTTGGATATTGAAGGTATTTTGATAACTGAAGCTTAATTATTAAATTAAATGTTATTGCTTGATATTTCAGTTTAAGATTTCTCATGCATTTACTTCCCGCATTACAAGAAGAAATAGCACTACAGTTGAAATTGGGACAGTAGTGTGCAGAGGCCATTAACTCATTTCAAAGCCTGCTGTAAATTGAGGCTTAATCAAAGGAAGACAAAGGTTTGTGATCTGTTTAATGGAGGCAATTAGCCTGGATTACTCTGTTGTCACTGGACGTAAATTCACTATTATCCATCCCAAGCTAAGAATGCAAACGTTGTTACAATCAGGTCACACTCCACTTAGAGTTTCCAAAAGAAAGTGGTAGTTTGTTCAGTGATCCATTCAGTATTTGATCCAAAATACACTTCTGATCCAGCTCTCTTGTTTCTTATCGGACAAACACACAGTGTCTGAGTCAAACCAAAACAAAGCTGTGTGAGACCAATCACAACTATGTACTGGGGGGGGGGGGGGTGTTGGAGATGTTGTCAGAGACCATTTTCTTACTCTTTTTGGAATATATTCATATTGTTAAGAATTATATAATACATGTAAGCAGTTATATATAAATGAACTGTATAAAATGAAAATATAATAAAGATGAATAATTCAAACATTGTAGATTTGATGTAGCTAGCCTGGCAGTAGAAGTCAGTTGATGTGCTGTCTGTAATTCTTCAAATGATCAGGGCTATAATGATACAGCAGTCTTTTCATGCATTTGATATAAAACCTGAAGCTGCATCGTTTTAAATTCACTCTTTTGTGTCTGTTGACAGGCTGTGTAAGCCTCAGCCGTCAGATGTAATCCTTGACCCGATGTGCGGGACTGGAGCTATACCACTGGAGGTGAGACATAACTTCTTTACCTTTCCTACAACAATTGAAAACGCACACATGTGGTGCATTGATAGAATCCTCCTGGATACCTCTTGATTGGTTCATAATCTACTGTAAACCATGTCATATGCTTCACTGTAAAACGACACATTCTGCACAGACACACGATGACTTTACCAAAGAAACATGTGCTGTACTGTTTCACTGCAGCCATTTAGCAGGATCTTATTTTGTGACTTCTTTGTAAGATAAAGACAATGTAAGCTAATTTATCGCTCATCTCTTTTATCTTCAATAAATCCTGCTTAGCTTGGCTCAAACATTTGTTCAAATCTGGCAACTTCCTCTCACTATCTGAAAATAAACACATTTCCTCACTGAACATGTGGCCTGTGCGGACATCATCAATGTGATAAGCTGAGTGCTGGTGGTTTCAGCATGACAGAAGGAAATCCCCAGACAGACCTTTAATTCTGTATTGTTTTTTTTTCTTCTTCAGGGGGCCATCGAATTCAACAGTTCATTCTACATTGCCGGTGACAACTACGACATGGCAGTGAACCGCACAGTCAATAACATTTGTCACATTCAGAAACGCAGAGTAGAGAAAGGAAGGTAAGAGACTGAGGAGTGAGAGGGAATGTGTGTAGTTCATGGTTTGAATTGAACTTGAAGTCTTTTGTCTGATGCTCTCATTCAGTCCGTCTGGGTTGCCCATTGACACGGTGCGTTGGGATCTGTGCAACTTACCCATGAGGACCAGCTCTGTTGACATAATCATCACTGACATGCCCTTTGGGAAGAGGTACGGGGATAATCGAGGGCTTCAACATGTGAAATACACCTCTAACTGCAATCATAGGTTAAAGTCTCTTCTTTGTTTCCTTGAAGAATGGGCTCCAGGAAGAAGAACTGGGACCTGTACCCGTCCTGTCTCAGAGAGATGGCCCGTGTGTGCAGACCAGGCACAGGGAAGGCTGTGTTGTTGACGCAGGACAAAAAATGTTTTTCCAAGGTAACCTAATGTTCACGCACATTTCAAGAATTTCCGCTAACATTTAAAAATAAGTTTCCCAGTAACATTAGATACTGTAACATGAGAACAAGTCATGTCTCCGTGTTCCTTATAACAATGTAATCTGTTGTTCCAAACGTGAATCTGGTTTTTAAACATGTTGGCAGCCTTTGCATACAACGCACAACCTGTTAGGAACGCCACACCTACCTTCTCTGCTGGCCTGGTTTCTCATTGAGCAGCATTCAGGTGCCAACATAAACTAATCACCTACATATGAAAGTCATTAGTGTGCAATGCTCACAATAACACGGAAACAGAGAGGAGTTTAGTTTTTCAGTTTGGATCAACATGATGAGTCCTCGGTCGGTCTTTGGATGGATGTCCCCACAAACCATCAATGATAAATAATGTATAATCAATGCAACCTTTTTATAATGATATTCTGCTATTTTACAAGAAATTCTTAATGAACTCTGGGGTGTGAGCAGGCAGATGCACGTTTAAGCATCATGATATATTATCTAATTAACTGCTGACTGTGCTTCAACCTAAGAGTCCTCTGATGCACCACCATAGGCGTGGAGTAACAGTGTGTTTCTCTAAGAACAATACAAAGTATACACTGTTCCAATTTCCACCTGACGACAACTGTTTTGGTTTCCATCTCCACCCTTTTTTACACCAGCGAGTTGAAGAGAGAGGCGTGATTAAACTCAGTAGTACATGAAGAATACACAATACATGTCAATATTATCGTCATTTGGGTATGAACATGTGCAGCTAACACATCGGGGGGAAACTGCCTGATGTAAGGAAGATATTTTATTTGTGCAACATCTATTTTAACACCTGTAGTGACACCAAAATAAATAAATAAAACCAATAAAAACTAACAAGTGATTCAGAAAAAACATAGATACATGAATAATGAGGACTTAAAAATAGCAGTTAAAGGTTTTTTTGGGGCATTTTTTGTAACATTTCACTGAGAAGCAGATTTTTGACAGAACTTTGCTGCCTCTAAACATTTGGGAGGATGGACCTGCAAATGAAGAATAAAGTCTTGTTCAGGGATATTCTCTTCACTCTGTGTCTTATAAATAAAAACACATTTGAGAAATGTTCATGTTATAAATGTTAAGAGTCTGGATCTTCTGAAACAAGACATAATGTTGTGTAATGGTATTTGAATTTGGTGGTGACTGTGAGGTTAGCTTGCATGATGAAAGCTGAGGAATCATATTTTTATTGACATGTAGTCAAAGAAATATGAAACAATGTTTTGCAAATTGCAGATTTCTCTTACAGTGCAGGCCAAGTACAAACTTAGTACTGACTTGGTGATGCTTCAATGGTACCCGCATAGTCTTTTTTAAACCAATGAGTGGTTTTAAACAAGTGCTTCTTTTGGGGAATCTTTTGTTCATTGAAGGTTGTTCAGGCACAGTTGTTGATAAAGTCAGTGGAAATAGCTCTAGTGTTGTAGTACTGCAAATCGGTCTTGGTATTTGTCTTTTTGAAGGTCTCGTCTCGGAATCAAAATCATTTTTACTGCGTCTTGTCTCAGTCTCAGACTGAAAGGAATCTGGATTTTAAATCAAGACCAGTCAAGACCATCACTGACAGGCTATGTTTCCTCTTCATTACTGTCATAAAAAGGGAAATGCCTTAAATTCTAAAATTCATTCATAATTAGATTTTTATCCCCCGGTCACTGCCACAACCTTCCCGGTGTTACGGTCTAAGTAAGTGACATGCCTGCTGCACACAAGATGAGGATTTTCCAGCGACATTTATGGTCTTGGTTTTTTCTTGGTCTCGCCCTGCCTTGGTCTTGGTCTCGACCCCTAAATATCTCGGTCTTGTCTCAGTCTCGGAGCGCTCTGGTCTTGGGTATGTCTTGGTCTCGTTTTGTGTGACCTTGACTTCAACCACAGCATGCTGTTCTTTGTGCCCTGATATACACTGATGACTGACTTGTTTCACACGTGTGACATTCTGCGATTGATTTATCACCAAGGAAACCTTTCAACAGTTCCTGCTTTGTAAATTTGGACCTTTAACAGAGTCATGAGTCAGCAAAGTTTCAGACAATGACATATTTCTTTGTTAATATCAGGGCATTCCCATTATGGACAAATGGATTACTGATTACAGATTAAAGTTGTGTTTTGTTGTGAAATGGAAAAAATACACTGTTGGTTACGTGCGCTCAAAACTAAACATCTTAGTATGGTAAGATGAGGTCATACTGCTTCAAAGCTTACGTGCAGAATGAACTCATCCTGAATAATCTTTAAATAACCCTCCATAGTTGAAGTGATATAACATAAACCCGCTCTCTCATGGAAGAAGACTTTAAACAGCTGTATTTGTCTAAGCAGAGATCATGTTTGCCCTGTTGATGTTGTCCTCAGGCTATCTCGAGGATGGGAGGGCTGTGGAGGAAGCTGCACACTGTTTGGGTCAACGTCGGAGGTTTACATGCTGGAGTCTACCTTCTTAAGAGGACCGGGGCCGTGTTTGGTCAAACTCCGGAGGACATCTATGAATCACGAGGACCGGTTAACACGCAGGGGGACGGGAAGGATGTCAAGGAGCTATTTTAATTTACATCCTGCATTTAAGTTCTGAATTGATCTTTCAGGAAATGTTCGATTTGCAGTATTTATATTTTCACTGTTTTAATTTAATAATTCAGATGTGCCAGTCAAACGTGCCAAACTGAGTTTGATTTCTGTATTTCTTGTTTGGTTTAAATGTGAGAAATGGCTAACTTGAGAGGGCAAGCTTTTTTTAAAGTCAGAGGTGACCTCACACCCAATGTTTCCACTTTACATGAAGCGCACATTGCTTTTTGTTCATGTCAATAAATATTCAAATTCAATTCATTTGATACATAAGGTTCCTGTTGCCCAGTATGCTTTCAGTGTGAGTTCTTTGTCAGCAGAGGTGTCAGGTAACTAAGTACAAATACTTCGTTACCTTAAGTAGAAATTTTGGGTATCTATACTTTACTGGAGTAATTATTTTTCAGCCGACTTTTTACTTCTACTTACATTTTCACACAATTATCTGTACTTTCTACTCCTTACATTTGAAAAATAGCCTCATTACTCCTATTTCATTTCAGCTTGTTTTCATTCTGGCTTGTCATCGTTCAAAAAAACACAAAAAAAAAAAAAACCTATCCAGATAAATCGCGCCATCCGGATAGAGTGAATTTGATTGTTGTTGGATGAGAAGTATAAACACATACCATTCTGACACCCTATTGGTTTGTACGCGATCCATCGCACCTGCACATGACACAAATCACGTCACACTCCAGCAAGGAAACAGCAGACGTATGTAGCCTAGTATGAAGATGTCTGTGGCAGAGACAACCATACAAGGGTACACCAATTTTCTTCCAGTTTTGTTATCTTACATCCGTTGCCTTCACAGATTCCTGCAGCTAAGCTTGGATATACATTTACATTCCAATAAAGACTATTGATAACATGCCTCTGAAGACTTTTTGCACCATTACAATACTTATAGGCAACTAGTGATCATATGTTCAGCTCCATGAAACACATGTTAATGCTCAGTAGTATACATATATGGTTCTTTAATGTATTTGTACTAAAATGTGTTCATTTCCAATGGGCATGAATGTGGCTGAAACAGGTGCATCCCAAATGTTTCAACATTAACATTTTTAATATAACATTTTAATATAACATTATAGTCATTATGGCCCTGGCACTATAGGCCCCTGTGGCGTGGCCTAAGCTTTTGTCCTTAATGGCATTTTTTTCCCCTTACATTACTTTTACTTTTATACTTGAAGTAGTTTTGAAACCAGTACTTTGACACTTTTACTTAAGTAAAAAGCTTGAGTTGATACTTCAACTTCTACAGAAGTATTTTTAAGCCCTAGTATCTATACTTCTACCTCAGTAATGAATGTCAATACTTTCGACACCTGTTTGTCAGTAGCACCCTTAATAACCTGAGTAGAATAAGAAGTTGTAGCATCTTTTAGGATATTTTCTATTAAGTAATATTTTTACCTTCAGGACACAATCTGAGTGTTAGCCTTTCTCTCCTTTCCTTTGTGTCCATCTACCCGCCTTAATTCCTCCCATGGTTGACGTGCTGACCTGCACACAATAGGTGGAGACGCTTAAAGCAAATATCAGCTGATATGAAGTCAAAAAGGAAGTGTCTGCATGTGAGTGACTAATGAGTGACGCTAGATTGAGACACATTTGGATGTGAGATTATACTTCCCTTTACCTTTCACTCCAGTAATAGTTTACCCAACACACCTAACGTACTTTTCCAAATAAGAAAATTATGATAGTAGTATTAATCAGGTTCTAACGCAACTAACGAATCTTTTTACAGGACAGAAAAACCCGGCGTATTAAATAGATTCTACCGCGAAACGGTTATGATTATAATAATAATAATAATAACACATTTTATTTATAAGCGCTTTTAAAAAAAGACACTGTACAATAGTTAGAAACAGAAAGAACAGCACAGTAAGGACAGACTAACAGACATTGCAACATTACACACAAGATAAGAACAATAAAGGTAAACTACAGAAAACAGGAAATACATCACAATCATACGTTAAAAGCTTGTTTGAAGAGGTGAGTTTTGATCAGTGATTTGAAAGTTGGAGGGTCGGTGCAGAGTTGAATGTGTGTAGGGAGTGAGTTCCAGTTCCATAATCTACGATTTAAAAAAAAAAACGGGTACAAATCCATCTTTCTCGGCTGTAAAGTGGCCAAATGTTTTGTATTACCGAGGTCTTTACCTGCTTGTTTTATGTGGCAGAAGTAACCTGGATCATATAGTAACATCAAAATCAAAATAAACCTGTTTCCGAGTCTGGATAAAAGCCACTGGGTTGCAGGTTAGGCGTGATGACGTCAACACTCAACGGAAGTTTTTATGAATGAGCGCTGAGAGGATGTTATGACTGAGCGGTGACGTAACCGTGGGGTGAGCGTTTATAAAAGCCAACATGCGAGCCGATGGGACTCAAGAGACTGCGAAGCGACCAAGTAAACACACAAGATGATCTGGACCATTTTTCTGCTTTTCCAAGCGGTGCTGCTCTACTTCATTCTCACACACAGATCCAGGTAAGCCCTTTCTCATCCACTTGTGATGTCGTGTATGTCAAACACTTTGGCATTTGCCTAAACAATGAAAGCATGGCAGACACTGTTTTTGACACGGAAAGTGCTTTTAAAAATGTCTATAATTGTAAAGGCGTTTGTGCATCTATTTCTAACGTCGATTCATGCTTTGTTTAGAGTCATCCTATGTGTTTAGCAATAATATTAACAACGTGGTGATAATGGATTTGTGAAGTGGGTTCTTCCCACTTCAGGAATGTTGTAAAACTACTATAGTACTAAATTTAGTGGCACTTTAGATTATCTAACTATTATCTAATGTCAAACTAAACAAAAAAAAACATTGAGTTCATGTCTCTTTTTATAATTGTGTAAATCTTAAAATAAATACCATTAGGATGCTGTACATCAAATCACAAAATGTTCTTATTCTTTTTTTCAGGTCCAAGAGTGATCCACCTCTGGACAAAGGAGTGATCCCATGGTTAGGCCATGCTCTAGAATTTGGGAAAGATGCTGCAAAGTTCTTGACTCGAATGAAGCAGAAACACGGCGACATTTTTACAGTGAGTAGAATTCTCCTAATGAGTATGTACAATTAAGACATGAATATTTCCTCAGTCCACACTTACATGTGAATTATTCTGACATTTGTACAGTCTCTTCTCTTTAGAAGCCCCAAAATTAAGCTTTTATGCCAATTTAAAGGGTCCTACGAAATAGAAATGTTCACATTTACAAATCTGTGAAAATGGGGCAAAAAACATCAACTGAAGAAGAAAGTATGAAAACATCAGCTTTATAAACCTTTAGGGGGGATTTTTTTGGTTAATTGCTTTTCCCAAACCTGAAGGCCTGAAGTTGGAAGTCAGTGGTGATGCTGTTAGAAAGGCATGAAGAGCTTTCCTGTTTTAAAGAGCTGGACATTTAAATCAGACTTGTAAGGTTTTCTGATTGTGTACCTCAGAAATAATTTCTTAAGAATGAACTTGCAGCACTTCTGCTTCTCTTAATGAGATCTAAGTCAGTCTGACTGTAACAGCATGTTAAAAACACTGTAATGCAACATTTATTGAGAAACTGTGGTTGTCCTTTATTCAGAATAAAAAAAGAGGTTTTATTCATTGGATCTCCACCAATGAATAGTTTTCAAAAAGTGTGATCTTGAGTTTTGTATTCATTGATATTAATAGAAAATTGAGCTAATTTACTTAAAACCTCAAAACACTAAAATATTAGAGAAGTAAAGATAAAGATAAACTTTATTGATCCCCCATGGGGGAAATTTTTTCATTACAGCAGCTCAAGAAAACAGGAATAAAATTATTAAAAATCAAAATCAAACATATGTACATCAGTTAAATGTACCATTCACTAATAAGTGTGATAGAAGATATTATACAGATGGTTATTTTGTTGTTGCATTTTACAAACATTTCAAACGTAATGTTTGAATGATCCTCTGTGTTAAATCTGCGTTTGTCTCATACACTTCTACTTTTATCTTCAGGTGCGTGTTGCTGGACGCTACGTGACGGTGCTTCTGGATCCTCACTCATTTGACACGGTCATCAACGACTCGGACTCTCTGGACTTTAGCCGCTATGCTCAGGTGCTCATGGAGAGGATCTTCAACCTGCAGCTGCCGCACCAGCAGCCTGCTAAAGAAAAAGCAATGATGAGAGAGTACGTCTCTATCACTCTTAACTTCAAACTAAAAGCTTCTTCTGCATATTTTCATTTTCATTTCAGTTGTTGGAATCCACCGACTCGTGCACAGTTTATTTTTGTAGAATGCCGCTCCCATTTATGGAAATCTATTTTTGGGACTTCTTGTTTTGTTATTGCTCAGCTGTCAGCCACACAGTTTTGATTTGTTATGACCTTGTTGAACTAAAGACATGAACACTATCTTTAATTTGAATCATTTGGGTAAACTACTTTCTTCATGTTGCATCTTAGTCAAATCAGTGCACATTTGTACTCTCCTTTTATTAAACAAGTAACCCAAGTTTGTTCAAAACAAACCCAAAGTGTTCACCTCAGAGAAAAACAGAAAGTCCAAAGTCAACAGGTAACTTAAAAAAAGGTGTGTAACTGTTTTTACAATATCATCAACCAGAGTGATAGGATTGAAATCTTTGATTCTTCCTCTAATGGAGCAGTTAACCGTTCTCCCTCTGTGTCTGCAGGCAATTTCATGGAATGAATTTGTCCGCCCTCAACAGCACCATTAGCAGAAACCTGCAGGCCATGCTGAATGCCAAGATGCCTCAGAACCAGAAAGACTGGAAAGAGGAGGGACTGTTCGACTTCTCTTACAGCTTACTTTTCAAGTAAGAGAGCCCCCCCCCTCCCCCATCTTCCCACACTTTGAACTATGTCAAAAGTAGCAGGCGTGGGTGTGAATAGTGTTCACCTAAACAGTTTACACCGCTGTCGATTCTGAGGTTTTCTGTTTGTAAATACAGGAGACAAATTGAGGATGACTGACTCAAATGTTTGAGGTGACTTTTCCAGGTTAAACATTTTGGCAGAGTGGATTTGAATCTTAATGTAGCTGTCCTCTAATCTATGAAATATTAGAAAACAAAAGAGAGTGGATATTGATAGATGCTCTGCAGAGTGAGGCTGGTGGAAAAATGTCACTTCAAAGAAGGTCACTGGTGTGTGAAGGAAGAACTCCGTGTGGGCTGCTTATCCGAGCAACGATACAAAAATACCAGTGAACCAGAGAAAAGCCCCGCACATTCTGACACTGTGTTTCTCTGTGTTGTTTGCAGGGCGGGGTACCTGACGCTGTTCGGAGGAGAGCAGAACAACAACAGCACTGATCCCTCACATGTCTATGACGAATACAAGAAGTTTGATGGTCTGTTAACCAAACTGGCAAGAGGCATGCTGACGCCAGGTAAAGACAATAACTTCTGTTTTGAAACTCCTTTGAATGGTCTGGTTTAAAGAGCGTGTAGTTCTCTGACATTAAACAGAAGACTCAGTTATACATTCTTTAGATGTAAATACAGATCATCAGGACACATTTGTTCAAGAATAATCTGATCCCATTTTGGCTGTCAGAATGGATCTTAGGAAGTGGGTATGTCAAGTACAAAAGGGATCCTAAAATCCAATAAGATCTCGTAGTCCAGGTCTAGTTTGGATCTGGATCCGACCTTAAGAAGATGCAAAATGTGTAAAACTGTCGAGTAGGATTATCCTGTTTTTTGGTCAACATGGAAAACTTTGTTTGTAATATTTTATTAAATATTTTAAAACATAAAAATGTAATTTAAAAGTCTCTGTCCAGATCATGGTGATACAATCGAGTGTTGTTTTTAGAATGAAGGAAAAAGGAGGATGTTTTTATACTAATCTAGATGTTTGATGATACAACAGATGAATCATGTCAATGTGTAATGTGTGTCCTGTCTTTTTACACTTTTCACTGAGTCCCGTATTACATGCTGTGACATCATCCCCCTCAGATTTGTTTTCTGGTTGCCATGAGTTTCACTTACTCATTGTTCTTTGATCTAGTGTCTCGAAGTCTTTTAGTGTTTTTGTAGACTTTCACAGACTGTGATCTAACTTGTAAATCTAGCTCACTTGGTTGACGCAACTTTTCCCCCTTCAGGCCTTGTGCTTCATCGTGTGATATTTCAATGTTTAGAAACAACAAACTGACAAGTGGGCCGATTACAATATTGTGGTGATTACGTCCGTCATACCTAAGACTCTCTGCTGTTTCTGCTCACTCGCTCACTTCCATGTTGTGATGTTTGTCTGTGTGACAGAGGAGAAGAGGACAGCTAAGAGTGTGCGGCAGCGACTGTGGGAGCTTCTGGCTCCAGCAGGTCGGACTGAAGGCTCAGGCTCGAGCCCCTGGCTTCAGTTCTACAGGGGAATGCTGCAGGAGGCGGGTGCTGACGAGGAGATGCAGAGGAGGGCAGTACTGATGCAGCTCTGGGCCACACAGGTGAGTCAGATGTCTATGGTTTCAGATTTTTGACCACCTCAAGAGATTAGGCACGTTTGTCTTCTCAGACAGATGAACTTGATGCCTCTGTGAGTTCTTTCTCTCCCTGACGTCTTCATGAAGTCTTGAATTAAAGGAGTCTGAGATAGAGCTATAGAGGGGCAGTAGCAGCAGTACTCTTATCTGGCACATGAGGGCGCTGTCCACCTCTCCTTCCACTGTGGATACTCTGATTTGGAGAGGGAGCATGTCAATTTTAGGGACATAGGAAGGGCTTCAACATTCTAAATGCTGACATTACTATTTCCTTTGTCAAAATAAAAGAGAGGGAAACTTATTTTGACCTTTCTCTCTGACACACGGTGGAAGATGTTTTCCTTCAAAGATATTTGTAAGAGATATTTTTTAATTATTCAACCTTCACCAAGCAGGAAATGCTTGCTGAGATTAAATATCGCTGTTGAAGACTTAACATACACAGCAGTACAGTCAATAAAGGGTTTTCAAACAGTGAGCAGATAGATGTGTGATAACAAATGAATCCAGCAAACACATCTAAATCAGAACCAGAATCATAAACAGATCAGGCAGAATATCTACAGCCAGATGTGCGTGCTTCCAAGTCATTCTATTCACCTTAAACACATCCAATAAGAACAGCAAGTTTCAGGTCTTTTGGTAATTCATTAGGAGCAAACATTTCAAACTTGTTATACAACATAACTTCCATAACAATCTAAAACCAACTAGATTGTGTTATTGTACTTCTGGTTCTGGATGTGTGTGCACATTTATTACCATGTAAAAAAGAGATTTCAATATTATTGTACGGACAATTGAAAAACATCCAAGTAGGTCATTGATGTAATGTGATTGACCTGGTCTTGACTTCTGACACATATCTAACTGGATTTGATTTGGACGTATACAGTTTTGCCTGCAGCCCTGTTTGAGAGCTTTATTGCATCAAACAAGTTCATCAGATGTTTACTTCATCACTCCGCAGGCTGTTTACTCATCCTATCATCGCACTTGTCACCATGGTTTATTTACATTTGTTTTCCAGTTTTGAGTCATACCTTTTCAGCTGTCCATGAGTCACACTTTTCTTCCTGACTTCAGCGACAGAAATTAAAGTGTGTTTGCTAGATGTACTTGCACAACAAATGATTTGTTTCACGGCTAATGCAGCAATGAAAAACAGTTTTTTTAATGAAAGACAACATAGTTCTATTATATTCAAACATTCAGAAATATATCCATGTTTTTTGTACAATTAAGTCTCTGATAAAAAGTGTAGATAGTGTTAACTTCTTTTGTATGAATACACATGTTCACATGTTCTTCATCTCCACTGTTTATGTGTTGTAAAGTAAACCTTCCTTTGTCTACATAATGTATTTACAGTAACGCAAGGGGCATATTTTTGTGGTTATCTATTTACCGTTCACTTTTTGAATGTTTATTCTTGGCAGACAGCGCTGTCGTTTTTCTCCTGTCCTTGGATGCAGGCAGATGGCAGGGGGACCTCAGGCTTCTGAAGGCTTTCCTTTTTAAGTAAACTAGTACAGCAGTGTGCTTTGCCAGTAGTGACACTATCCAGAACATGACTCCTCTCATCTCAGACACATAAAGGAAGCCGTTCTTTTTCATCTGGACAGCAATCTGTTTTTGTTTTTTGTTTTTTTAACAAAAGCTATACATGACCTCTATGTGTGTTATTGACTTCTGCTAGAGAACCGTCTGTGCTGTCTCCATGCAACACACCAGGGTGAGAGATCGTATCTTTGTCTTATGTGAGCCTCTGTTTGTTTCCAGGGTAATGTTGGTCCTGCTGCTTTTTGGCTGTTGGGCTTCTTGTTGACTAATCCTGAATCTCTAACAGCGGTGAGGATGGAGATGGAGACTTCAGACAAACATGTGGACACCCCTGTGTTTGGTGAGGACTCAAATCAGGCTAATGTAAACAGAGAGACACTCATTGTACAAACAAGGTTGTTCCTATTGTTAGGCAGATGAGTTGGAAACTAAAGTCTGGATTGTTTGAATTAGTTGTATGATAAAAGATATGAAGAAATATATACACCATAATGCACAAAACCCCAACTTGGAGAAAAATATACTTAAAGAGAAATCACCACAGCTTAAGAAATGAATAAAGTCCATTAACCATTACGTTAATAAATGCATATTATTAGAGATAGACAATCAGACAAACACAAACTTTTCTAAGAACATTCTGGTTAGTTGTTCCTGTTCTTAACACTTGTTCTTTCTGTCTCTTTACAGACAGTGCCTTGGAAGAGACACTCAGGCTCACCGCTGCCCCTTTCATCACCAGAGAGGTAGTGCAGGAGAAAACTCTCCACATGGCTGATGGCCAGGAGTATGTGTTGAGAAAAGGAGACCGGGTGTGTTTGTTTCCCTTCAGCAGCCCTCAAATGGACCCTGAGATTCACCACGAACCACAGGTTTGTTTTCCTGTCCTGTTAAAGCAACAGCTCTTTTTTCCCATCTTCTCTGCACTATAGGAATAGTAGGAATTGTCTTTAGCAGAAGTTAAATGCAGACTAGGATGTAATTCGTCTGTTTTATAAAAAGGTGAAATGAACGCCCACACAAAGCTGACACTGTGGTACCCGGTGAGAGATCAAACCCAGAGCTGTAGACCAGTGAGGGATTAGCTGAGAACAGGGAAAGAAACAGAGCTAATAAGCGTGGGAAACACATAGTTAGGCTCTGTCCACCATACATGAAACAAACAAACAGACTTATACTGAATGATCAAGCTAAGTGTTCTTTCTCATTTATTTAATCTAATGTTTCCTTTCCAGAAATACAAGTATGATCGCTTCCTGAACGCCAATGGATCAGTAAAGAGGGATTTTTATAAGGCAGGGAGGCAGCTGAAATATTACACCATGCCATGGGGCGCAGGGGCCAATGGCTGTGTGGGAAAGCAGTTTGCCATCAATACCATCAGACAGTGAGTGTCCTTGAATTAGTGCACCAAAAACTCTTCAGAACCATGTTCATACCTCAGTAGTGTACCTTTAGTTTCTACTTGAATACTCCTAATTTGATATTTCATCTCTGTGTTTGCTTTACAGGTTTGTGTACATGGTGCTGACTAACTATGATTTGGAGCTGTGTGACCCACTCGCTCCAATGCCGGAGGTAAATGCGAGTCGTTATGGATTTGGGATGCTACAACCAGAGCAGGACCTGCTTTTCAGATATAAACCCAGAAAAAACAACTTGGACTGAAAAAGAAGCAGAAAACATTTGTATTCACATTTCAACACATGTACATTGCCTATAGTGTCAATATGCCCTTTGTACTTTTGTATTCTATATTTATATTCTACAGTATATACATATTGTGTTATTTATCAATAAATATGTTGTTTATGATCTGTTGTCACATGTCTTTAAGTTATTGTGTAAATTCATTTGTTCAAATTGATTACAGCCACATTAGTGTCTTCTGCAGCCCACCTTATGTGTGTATCAGAAAATAATGATAATAATGAGACATTAAAAGTGGTCTTAATGTTCTCAATATTATTTCAGGAGCTGTAAAAAGTTTGGTTCCTCTTTCCGTTTGTCTAATACAAAGCTCCAGCATTAGAAGGGGACTGCTTGTTCTGTAAACAGAGGTGGCCACACATCTGTCACACTCACACACTCCTGATGTTTGCAGAGCAACACTGAGTGGAAAGTTTAGATTTAGATGTCTGTTTGGAAAGCGACTATAGCAGAACTATAGACCACATATTGTAAGGTACAACTCGGGTTTGTTAAGGGACAACATCTTGTTTGCTTCTGTTGAAGTATGTTTAAAAAGTTTTAAAAAAAACAGAGAAATACCAATTAGCTTGGTTGTCTGGACTGGATACTTTATTTTTACCATGCTTCAGTTTGGAAAACATTTACTGGCAAACATTCTATGAAAAATTAGATCACACACACACTTCTTGGAGTCTTTGCACAGTTTCTGTGATGTAAAAATTTGGCACTTGGCATGTTAGTGACCTCACTTAAACCACTATGATTACAGATGTTCAGTCATATTCATGGTCCTACAGTACCTGTATGTTTGTTTCATACACAAAACACAGTGGAGATACACCAAGCTGTGGCTCTGACAGGGTTAAACTCTCACAGACTGTGAAGTCAGCCCCTGCAGGATCCCATCACAGTCACACAGAAGCCGGCCAGCAGCCAACAGCACGTTTCACTCTCACACCGAGAGCAGGGGGGAAGAGGAGAGGATACTCTCCTGTGTCTACTTGTTGATATTTACCTGTATCAGGAGCTCTCAGGACAGCTGGGACATGGTGATGTCTGCGTGAAACAAATGTGTTTTCCAACATGCCGCTACGTGGCTCATGATGCCTCCCTCAGCTCCAAGCGGAGAGCCGGAGATCTGGACGGGGAACACAAGTTTGAATCCTGAGATTACTCCTGAAATGTTGCTGCTGGACGTTCATGAGACATACCGGGATATGCGGGAGACACGTATGTATCACATTAATCCCCTTTTTGATGTTTTGGATCTATTTTTAGCCCACTTGGTTTGTTACACTTTGATCTTTTAGTCCTGTCCGTTGTCTGAGTGCTACTTAATCCGGGTATAAAAATGCATTCCTGTTGCATGACACACATATGTGTACATTACCACAAATGTAGCCATTAAAGCATTTTTTTTCTTGGCTTAAGTCATTTTTATGTATTGTTTTTTAATTTTGTTGTGTAACTTTCTTCTTTTGAAAGTCGACGTTAGCAAACAAATATTTTAGTAAAAAGATCATAAAGGATTTTAAAAAACACATGATGTGTTTTGGGCTCTTTACCAAAGGTTATATTTAGAGTTAGATTTAACCTGGTTTGATATTACGCTGTTGGGAACAGTCCAGCAACATATTGACATTTGCAATCTAAAACTCCGCTGCCTTTGAGTCGGTAACAACGATCCGTGTGTGACCCGGGCTTGCACGTTTCAGCACCACAGCCCATCGACAGCGACAGATTCAGCACCAAACAGCGCTCACAAAGTTGAGCCCAGTTTATCATTGGCCGGGATCTCCAGCACCTACACCCCCCACCCCCCACTTCCACCCTTGTCAGCAAGAAAAGCGTCTGTGCCTCTTAAAGCTGATTACAATATCTATCTGTTGTCTGATGAGTGGATAAACCACCTGACATTCATGCTGTAGGACATAGAGAGACTGCTCCAGTGCGCTTAAAAAAATCTTTTTGTTTTCTTTGTTTACAGCTCGGGTAAGAAACAAGGAGGGACCCTGATGCAGTCTTCTCCAGGACCATGTCTTCTTAATCCACCAGACTGTATCTTCCAGTCTTTTTAAGAGTCCAAGGGATCTGAAAGATGAACAAATCAGGATCTACACCTGGCTCCTTGCAGTCACCAGACACCATGGACATCATCCACAGCAAGACAAACACCCGCCGGGTGAGACTCAACGTTGGCGGCCTCCTCCATGAGGTCCTTTGGAGGACTCTGGACCGGCTGCCCCGCACCAGACTGGGCAAGCTGAGAGACTGCAACACCCACGACTCCATCATGGAGATCTGCGACGACTACAGCCTGGATAGCAATGAGTACTTCTTCGACAGACATCCTGGCGCCTTCACCTCTATTCTCAACTTCTACCGCACAGGGAAGCTGCACATGATGGAGGAAATGTGCGCCCTGTCGTTCAGCCAGGAGCTCGACTTCTGGGGCATCGACGAAATCTACCTGGAGTCGTGCTGCCAGGCCAGGTATCACCAGAAGAAGGAGCAGATGAATGAGGAGCTGAAAAGAGAGGCCGAGAACATGAGGGAGAGGGATGGAGAGGAGTTTACAACCACATGTTGTTCTGAGAAGAGGATGAAGCTGTGGGATCTCCTGGAGAAGCCAAGCTCTTCATTTGCTGCTAAGGTAGAGCTCAACTTTTCACATTTCTACACAAAAATCAAGTCAGTCCAAGTTAAAGTGGTATTAAAGAAGGTAACAGGCAGCTTAATGAATAAGATTTAAATTTAGTTTAACATCCAGTGGCAAGCAGAAATCTCTCTTTGAGACTAGCTTGATCTGATGTATGACTTTCTTTGAACCCGTTCTAGTGCTTTTAATCTGTCACTTTCTGTTGCTTGAGTACAAGAGAGAGGAAGACAGACAGTCTGACAGTCTGAAAATATGTTGTTGTTGTAGTTGTTCTCAGTGGATCACGTCAAACTTTTGCTCATTCATCAGTGTGTATTGAATAGCAGGACTTTAGGACGAGTCATTTTATTATCCTGCTTAAATCAATAATCCTAACAAGTTGTTTCCATCCCTGAGAAGAAAGGACCTGGGTGCTGTTTTTCTGCAAAGTCAATTAAAACCACATTTTGTTTGGGCTGTTTTTTTTAGAAGAAAACTTGTCAAGCATCCTTTGTCTGCCTTTACTGGTTTAGTCAGATAATTTTTATTTCCTAGGATTGTCTAGGAGAGAGTCTCTCGGGATAATAATTGAATGTTTGTGATTTTTCAGCAGTGGATGAAAGGATTGACATATATTGTTAGAGTTAAACCATTTTTGGGACAGCAAGAGACTCTGCTAGACAAAATATATATTTTTAGACTATGACAGACATAAAGTGTTGCCTTCATTAGCCACCCCTGCCTCATTTCCAGTCCAGTATTCAATCATCCAGCTCATTAGCAGACTTCTATAGCTTACACTCCAGGAACAAGAGAACCACACTTTGCTGGATCAATGGATGTAGCCATGTTAGCAGCATTTTAAATCACTCTGCAAAATATGTGTCTGGGTCAATATTCAATTAAAACATAAGATATTTACTCACTGTATTTACTGTATGCACTGTATTTAACCAACAAACTTAAAAATCTGATATGTTGGCATTCTTAGGCACTCGTAAAACAAAAATAGGGAGAATGAAAAATAGACAAAATATTTGCTAAAGTTTGAGTGAGTAAGCTGTTGTCATATGCTTTTCAAATTTAAAGAGTCATAAGACCCCACAACCTGCCTGGTATTCTAGCCACAAAGATACCATGGTGGTATCATTAGTCTGACAATTTCAAACACCTCTTTGAACAGACCTTCTTGCATAATTTAGTTTGCTCATTTACATAGAGAACCTGCTCAATCTCTGACCTTGAATTACTCAAGCCCTTAATTATATTTCTATTAAATCACGTTGCTTGAAGATATGCTGAATTTAAAACACAGGACCCCTTGAAACCATTAATAACGTCGTCATTAGCAGGTCCTCTGGTATTCATGCTGACTGATCTTCTGTCATCAGTCAAATGAGTGCGTAACATAAACTATGAAGGAAAACTGTGTGTAACTGGTCCAGTCCGTCATTGTAACACATTTTATCTATATGCAAAAGGCCTATAGAGCTAGAGGGAGCTTCACCTCCCTTGGAAACAAAGAAAAGTATCTTTGTGCAATCACTGACAAAGAGGTCCTCTCTTAAATCTACTAGGTATGTATAAATGCAAGATCAGCAATTAAATACAATAAGACCCTTGTGATTTTGATTCTCACAAAAACTTTGCAATTACATTTAAGTCCTGATACACTCGATTATATCGAGGGCTTCTATTGTTAGTAGTCTTATTTATTATTCAACGAGTAACATTGTGTGGCTTTTTTATCTTGATAACAGCTGTTTGATGGCTACAATAAATCGGGCTATTGTTGCTCATACTTAAGCAGCCACCCTTGAAATTGACAATGGGGTTCCTCAAGGATTTGTTCTAGGTCCTCTTTAACTGTCAGTCTTTATTAATAAATCATTAATCTTAACAGACAAAACATTTCATGCAGACGACATACTCTTTTCTTGGAGTAGATAGCATGCTCTTAGGTCCTTTATACATTTCTCGTTACCCCTAGCTTTAGGTATTATAATTATATATATTTAATTCATTGTACAGGCTTTGAAAGTAAATTTTTCTATGATAATGTTAGATAATTTAAAATGCTTGATTACAGACTCAAATGACAATATTACTGATAATTCCTTGTTGCTTACATGAGGTGTTTTCAGACCAAACTGTTCTGGGGACTTTCTGAAGAGGAACTATCTACTAGACTTTAGTGGATAGTTCCTCTTCAGAAAGTTCCCAACTCTCTAGTGACTAGAGAGATCCCTGAGAACTAAACAGCGTAGGGGAATTTTTCTGTCTGCATTCGCACCACCATGGTACCTACACTGAAGCAGGAGTTAAAAAAGGTTCCTCTAAATAGGGTTCTAGGAACTAAAATATTTCACAGTTCTCGTGGTGCGGAGTGAATAAAAAAGGAGGAGGGTTCCAACAGTTTCTAGAACTATGAAAAAGTTTATTGTGATCTGTGTTTGGCCATTTTCTGTTTTTTTGTACTAAACCCAGATTTTACTCCGAGAAAATGAGTAAACATACAATACTTTTTTGCTCAGCTATGAGGTTCACTGAGTTCGCTGGACTATTAATTAAAATTAAAGTTCAGGAGCATGATCAAAATTAACTTTCTTTGTTTACTTTTCAAATTCAAAACAGGCTCAATTTACAGTCCACAACAGAAGAATTAATGAAAAACAGGTCACTGTTGCATGCATTGACTAATTTGTTAAATAATAACAAATCAGTTTTGAAGACAAGCTAAATTTTCACCCAGTGAGGAGCCTTTGGGTTCTTTAAAATAATCATTGTACATTTTAGCACTGGCTCTCCTCCGCTGTGGCTCTGTCATTCAGCTTGAATTACTTTAGTCAGTCAAACAGAGAATCAGGAACACAACTTTTGTCCAGCTCCCTTGGTTATACTTGCATGCAAGCTCTTATCCTCAGCTACACTCACAAGTGCATGTTGTGCAGCACAATTAGAGGAAACTTTTGAATGGAAGAAAGGGTAGGAAAGCCAGCGTTGTTTGACTAATGGGGCGCCATTTCCACTTGGGTTAGTTTTCCATATTAGATAGAGGGTATGGTAAAAATGTCAAATTGAGGTTAAATGGCTGCCATTAAATGCAGTCTTGTTTCTGAGGCTTAATTGAAGAGTTGAATCGGTGAAATGGCTTGTTCCAAAACACATATTCTGCCTCATTTATTTTTCAGTGCCGCTTAAATTTTAATTGCACATTAATAACGCTTGACTTGAAGCCAGAGAGATAAGGTGTGATGCAGAATATCCATAACTCCAGATGACATCTTATAGTAGCAGTGTAGTTGGAGTAATATTATTGGAGCACTAACCTCCCCAAAAATAAAAGACACCAGCACCACCATTCAGAAAAGCCATTTTTCACATCAAATCAGCAGTGCAGGAGGCTCTGTGTGCAGTCTGTCTGTCTTTCTTCTTCTTTGGTGTGTTGAGATGTTACTGAATAGTTTTAGATCCACTTGAGTCTGCATTTCTTTCATGAGTATACCCAATGAATTATTTAGCATAATAATATGGACCCCTGGAAACAGAGGGAAAAAATCCTGTTAATCGTTTCATCAATAAAACATAAGTTGTTGTTGATACCAAACCATATGTGCTGACTGTAAATGTCATCATTCAAAACGTGTACCAGTGGGAGGAGAGGGGTGAGTGGGTGGTGAATGAAACCAGCCTATGCAACATGTCCCAGCATGCCACTGCTACTCATTTCACAATGCTTTTCAGTCTCAGAGGGATCAAAACAAACACCCCTGGGACTGGCAGTAGAACAGGTCATTGCTGTTAACCCTTAAAGTCTTTTCTTAATCATGGAAACCCTTTTTTGTCATCAAATATACAGTGATGGAATCGGTTTTGTTTATTTCACTGGTTTTGAAAAGAGCAGAGCCTCATAAAAAACAATGATTTCATCTACTTCCATGCACCAATCAGAAGCCAGCAAAATCTGAATCATGTGATGCCATTTGTTGGGCCATAAGTTCATGTTGACTTTCTATAAAATATTAAAATTCAACTTTGATTGATTGAATTATTTGTGAAATCCTTGTATATCCCAGTATATTATACTTCAATATAATAAACATAACATCAAGGTACAAAGTTGAAATGTAATTTGATGTACCAACTCATTCAAACTGTACCAGCGCTGATGTAAGTAACATGAGAAAACAAATATGTGTTGTGTTAAAAGCAACAACAAAGAGATTCAACATACCCAGGCGTTGCTGCAATTAGAAACACAAAACACAAAACACACACACACACACACACACACACACACACACACACACACAGAGGCAAACATAATTGGATTGTTAATCCATTCCAGGCATGGGAGTGGATAGAGGAAATTGTGAGATATTGAAACCACAAATTGCTGCACTGTATAATTCATATTATAAATCCATTTACAGTGTTTTTATATTTAATTTACAAAGACTTTATGATCAATCATTGACTTCATTCAAAGTTGACTGACGATAATGAAAACTTAACAAACTGAACAGGAGCAGGTTCTGATTGAAAAGTTTTACAGAGTCAAAAAAAATAGCTTTGGCTTCCACTTTTTGACAACTCTGCACTCTGGGAATTTGAGTTCCTGTCTCCTTAAAGCCTTGTAGCGCGCTCTCTTCCCACTCAAGCTTTGGTCTATAAGAACTGGATACTGAGCTATAAAAACTGACACTCAGTTGTTTTGCCCTGGTGGAGGCACTTTGAACTAATTGCATGGAAACATCAACTCTCAGTGAGCAAGAGAGAGCCATGACTGGAGGCCTTTAACTGCACTTCTTCCCACACATCAGACATGCCCAACTGACTTCACTGGAAGCTCTTTGTTGTTTGTGAAGTCTGGGAGATTACTCTGTGTGGTGTGAGGATGGAGATATCCTTTGTGTTCCTTTACCTGCTGCACATTTTTTACCCCAGACGACTTTTTGTAAGGAAAGTGAGGAAATGGATTGAAAAGACATTAAGATGTGAGGTGAGCTGGGTTGTCCAAGGACACACCCTGACCAGCCATTAGGACGCGTGACTTCCCACGAACAGCTGCCTGTTGATAGCTGTGCATGAGGGAGCGCAGTCACTTATGCTAACCTCCATCACTGTGTCACCGGGGAGCACAGAGGGGCCAGAGGACATGCAGAGCAACAGTCACTATGATTTCATGGTCTCTGTTGTTGTGAGAGAGCCTCCTCTCTCTCTTTGTGTTTCTGTCTCACCCTCCCTCCCCTGTTTTTTCTCTTACTCTATTTGTTTGTGTTTGTGTGGTAATATCCAGACACTGGGATATCCAACAGAGTGTATTTTATTGGTTGTTTTCACGTGGTGTTGCTGGGTGACAGCAACTCTGCCGTCGTGCTTAGGTGAGCTTTGAATAGCCACAAATCAATGGAACACAGTTTCCCAGCTACCAGACTGATTGCAGCGCAGTATATCGCTGATTCACGTGGACTGTTTGGCACTTTGACAAAGTCTCCTCCATGCTCTCTTATCCTCTCAAACCCCCCTGATTCAGTTTTCTCTCTCCTCTCATTACTGAAATACCAACTAAGTAATCAGTACAGCACTTATTATTATACCAACTCATTTAATATAGGAAGAACACATTTGAATGCACTCAAATTCTGAAAAGAGCAAATCAATATACATGCACCCAATGTACATCAGACACAACATATAGCAGTCAAACTATATTTTCACCAGTCACGTCCCATCAGTGAGGCTGCTGATGGATGTAGATTATCTGCCCATCTGTGAACTGCAGAAATGAGGATTACATTGTGTGTATATTGGATGAAGTGTGGTCAGTCTGTAGCATATTTGCTAAGCTGGATAGATTTCTGTGAGACTACAAAGACTTATGTTGTTATCAGAGCCTCAACTTTAGTTTCTTGTACATTGTCATGGCCCACCTTTAAAGGTCGTTCCAAAAATCCCAAACTGAAGTTTTACCAAGGCAGTTATCTTTCATTTTCTTTAAAAAAAAAAAAGTATGAAAGTTGTTTCATAGAAAATGTTTCTCCCCCTATTCCATACTTCCCTTCATGGCTAGAGGTGCTGTGTGACCAGCACGGACCAACTGTCTACTCTTAGTGCTACACAAATAATCAAATGCACAGCCTGCTTTTGCATGCAATTTTCCATGTGTGGCTGCACATTGGTTCATGGATTTTGAACTTTGTTGGTAGGCAGGTAAAAAACCTTGGCTAAAGAGATAACATTCTGGAGAAAAAAAACATAGCAACATTGTGTATGTTTCAACAGCCTCTATCTCAGCCTGACCGACAGGCAAGGCAGGAAAGGGAACGAGGATGAAGGGTATTCACTAAATGTACAATTTCCATGAGGTATGATCTGGTTTTCACATGAAAATAGCATTTTATTCTCCAGACTATGTTAAATTAGAAACACTCTTCAATTATTGACATTCTAATACACAAAGTGACACACTCTTAAAATGACAGATCCCTATGTTTATAATTACAATGGCTCAAATTACTAAGTGCATGTGAAAGCTGACACTAGTCATGATGAATCTACAAAAAGTCATCCCTGTTGGGGTTGTATCAAGTCAACTTTGGTTATATTCTTTAATAAATATACTTAATTATTAATAATATAAATAAAATATCATAAACTATGTTTAATCTCGTTTTGGGGCACCAACCTGTAATCAGGTAAATATAACCAAAATATCACTCAAATCAGTTTCAAATTAGTTATTTAATTACTAATATTATTAATAATGAATAACTATATTTAATAAATTGAAGGCGTGAAATCCGTACACAAAGCCTTCGCACCCAGCTTATATCACAATGCAAATACACCAGTAATCACAAACAACTGCTCTCTTAAAATTATAACAGAATTGATTTAAACAAAGCAACATCAATCCAAAATCAATGAACTTAATCAAAAAAATAACTATTATAAACTAATCTAAGCAACAAACATTATCAAGCAAGGCTTGTGGATGAGGTGTAAATGTGTGTGTGTGTGTGTGTGTGTGTGTGTAGATGAGTGTGTATGTAGATGAGAGAGAGAGAGAGAGAGAGATGGTGGAGAGAGACAATGCACCATGTGGCTTCGTCACATGGTGACAAAATGGTGGACAACAAAGGAAGCCGTGTGGCTACCTTTTGAAATAGTTTGAGCTCTCTGAGCTGAGTTCAGTAACTGTTACTTAAACACCAGAAAGCCAGTGGCCGGACTTTGATTCAACGGTGGGTACACTGGTCTTTCTGATTGTGAAAGCCGTTGACTGAAGGTAAACTAGCATAGCATTAAACACATAGACGAACACAGCAGTTCATCACAATAAAACAAATTCAGCAGTTTACAACAGATAATAAACAGAATGTGACGTCTCGTCAACAATGATGCATAATTATCAGTGGTTATAAAAGAAACATAACTATTTCTGCCCAGACCAAAGCTCTTACTTGGGGTAACTCCTGGTGATCGTTGCAAAGTTGGTTAAATCGTCACTCTGTTGAATGTTAAATCAACAGATTCAGGCAGGGTTCCTTCGTGGCAGATGTAGGAGGAGGGTAGCGGGATTCAGATCTTCGACCAGAGCACTGCTCTATAGGGTCTTCTGGTTGCAGGAGCCGAGTTCTTTATGTGTCCTTGTGGATTCAGGGATCAGTGGGCTTCCTTCAGCGCTCCTGTCCAGTTGCGTTCAATGACGTCTTACGAAAAAATCAAAGGAAAGAAACTCTTCTTTTTGCTCGAACCTGATAGCATCTGATTGCGCCCAAAACTCCTAAAAATATGCCGTGGAAGTAGTCAGCTGAATCCTCCGATGCTTGAATTCAGCGTGTGAAGAGCTACCTATACAGAGCAACCTCCGCTCTGGAGTTTAACCTATGTAAGCCAAGAGGAGGAAAGGCTTTGTCTCGAATGCTGGAGTCCATCTTGTTGGAGAGGGCATCCTCTGTTGTCGGCAGACCACACTTGAAGAGCAGGAAAGGGTTTGTCTCAAATGCTGGAGTCCATCATATGGATAGGGTATCCTCTGGTGTCGGCAGACCACACTTGAAGAGCAGGAAAGGGTTTGTCTCAAATGCTGGAGTCCATCATATGGAGAGGGTATCCTCTGGTGTTGGCAGACCACACTTGAAGAGAAGGAAGCAATGCCTGGCGATTGCTTTTAAAGACTGGAGCTGCCTGTGGGTTTACCTCAGGCTTCCTCCAATGAGGATAGAGAATTCAGACACCCCCCACCCCCCCACTTTTCACACCTATTCGTTGGTTTCTGTTGGGGGGTTGCTGTGCTAAGAACCTTTTGTTCAGTTCCCTCCAAAATACTCTAGTCAGGCTTGAGAACTGTGATACAGGCCTGAGTCCTTTGTCCCATGCACATGGCTGAGGCCCAACATCCGCCAACACCATATTTGTCCTCCGCTCTTTGGAACTTTTTAGAACCTTCAGCTCATGGTTTCGGTTTCCTAAATCTTCACTATTATGGTTCAGGTTAAAGGTATCTTATCGATGTTGATTTCCAGTTCCAGAATGTTCCGGCCTTCAGTGAACAGCTCTCATGAAACCGCACTGCCCGTTACCTGCTCAGCATTAAACATGTTAAACACGTGGAGCATTTAGCTGCAAAAGATTCAAATATCTCACAGTCAGTGGAGACCCAAAAAAGAGCTAAAAGTAGACTTGTAATCATCAGGTGGACGAAACACGATTGTAAATTACTGATGAAAATGTTCCCCTGTATCAGATTAAAGTTAATTAAGTTAGTCCAAATAAATGTGTAGCGTCATCGTGTCCATTATGTCCTTGGCCTAAAGATGTCAAAAGAAACGGATTCACAGTTTAAAGTTTCACTTGTAAACATCCTTATCTAATTAGACAGATTATGAACCAGAGTACTGAACCAGAGTAAGCTTAAAGCTTATTTGCATTTGCCATCATGATTCATGATCTACGCTGAAGTTTTCAGTGCAATAAAGATGTCATCATTTGATTGTTTCCCCAGACCTTTTGAGCAGGAACAAATAACAAATAGAAAGGTTTTAATCTATCAGTCCTTTATATAAGGACATGGATATCTTCTCTGTTATTGGCTGCAACATGGAGCTTATAGTTAGAGAAAAAGGCTCTGAACTGTAGCCCCTCCATCGCCCTGCTGAGGTGATAATGTAGCGTGAGCACGCTACATTAGCTTATCACGCAAGCCAGCTGAGGCAACACTGTACGCTACACATGCAGAGAGACTCCCACTGCATAGTATCTCTGTTTGACAGGCCGACTAAATCCATGCTTTATTTTTGGTACAATGCCTTATCTGACTGTCCTTTTATTCCTTTTCTCTATTTCTCTCTCTCTCTCTGTCTCTCACACACACAAACACAGCTGCACACACACATGTTCGGCTGGGTTTGTGGTTGTAAAAATCCGCTCTGCTGCTGACATTTAAAAAGGTGAGGGGTCAATGTTTAATGGAGGGAGACTTGACTATTCTTCTGCGTACCTTCATTCATTATTCAGTCGCACCTGTCAGCTCCAGAACATCACTCAAGAGGATGTAGAGTGGTGTAGGAACGAGTGGTCATCCGCAGACTCAAACAGAAGCTTCCAGAGAGTCAGATAGTAGAACCCAAAGCTATTGCGTGTCTAAACTACACCTAGAGCTACAGTTTCAAGGTTTTCATCGCTCTGCAGGCTGAGACTGAAAAGGTCAGATTGTTGCCACTTGTACAGAAATAACTGACATGATTGAATAATGCAATGAAATCTGAAATCAGTCCAATACATTTCTTGACAGTAGATTTTTTTTCTGTTGAGCCTGTAATCCATCTCTTGAGTTTTCATAGATTCTGATGTTGCTCTCTTTTGGCTTCTTAGCTCAAGTGCAACACGTTCCCTGTTTGTCAGTTGGTGACAGCAGAACAAAAAGATGGCTCATGCATCTTTCACCAGCTTCATCCGTCATGTCCTACACCTCACAGGGGTTACATAACCGTCAAGCTTAAAGTGAAGAGGCTCATTGTGATGACACTTAAGCTGACAAAGTTTTGGGCTTTGTGCTTTTGTTTGGCTTCGGGACCAGAGCTCAACTGATTTTGCTTACATCTCCGTTAAATCTTTGCTCCTCCACCACGATATCCTCCCGTCAGTTGAGATGGTGGAAGAATCCTTGGAAAAAGTCATTTTTACGGGACAGTACTGCCCTGCCCTTGTATACAATTTCTCCAAACAAGCAATTTCTGAATGATTGGGCATGGCTGATTCTCATTGAAAGAAAGAACAACACAATACACAGTTTGTTATTTCACTGTACTAGTTTAACCATGAGCAGAGGGTAATTTATGAGCAATCCTAAATCCTATGGGATCCCTTTTTGAGATGGGATTAGTCACATGATACACAAGGGTAGATAAGTTTCAGAGCACATATTCTAATTAGAGATGTTCTAAAGTATCAGCCTGTGATACTGCCTAAATCGTGTTATCGGGTAACAGCACGTATGACAGTCAACGCATAGATCTGATACCTTAACCAATTAGCCAAATGAATCAGCTGGTTTCAGGTCAATTATTATATGACAGTAACTTAGCAACAAGTGTGGTGTTAGCATAGTGTAAGCTAGCAAAATGACAGTAATCAGTGTTGTCCCGCTATGTGTCTGGTGGTACAATGAGCTGATAATCAAGTCTACATATGGAACTCAGTATTATAAAGGGAACATCTCTCATTCAGCCTGGTCCTTCTACTTCTTTTTGGGTATTGTTGGGTTCTTTGTTTGCAAAGTTGTTATAAAAAAAAAAGTAAGTTTACTCTGTCTTAAAAGATATTGGTATCTGAATGTTTTTACAAAGATAGATAACTAGTAAATGTTTTTCTCCAAATACCAAAAGACATCATGTAGAGTTTGAAATGCCAACAAATAAATGCTCTGAGCGGCTGCCAGACTGAGGAACAGTAATTACTTGAACCTGATACAGAACCCAACACCTTCAAGGTGCATGGACGAATAGTTAACAACATGATTCAATTAACACAAGATCGCCTGCAGTCTCTCACTGTGTGGCCTTGTGTCTGCAGTGGTAGACAGGCTGAATTAAAGAAGGCGTCAGGTTACTGTTGTGGTGCGTGTGTCTCCTTGCATCGTTTTAATAGATGTCAGTGACACGGTGAGGTAACCAAAGAGCACTTTTTAATTTATCTGCCTGATAGAGATGCATTTTCTAAATAGACTAATGAGACATGAAAAGGGTAAAACAGAGGCCAAACATGTTGTGTTACTGAAGGAAAATGTCAGCAGGGATGGAGGCAGATGGGTGAGAGAGACACCCATTGTTCTGCAGACAGGTCTCTCTCAATAGCTTCGGCTTTTTAGCAAACAGAGATTAGACCAAAAGCAAACACAATCTAGAATCCTGTCATCTGCACTTTTTATACTATAGCCTGCATTCAGAGGTAAGCATAACATAAGATAGCTGATTTCCAAAAGAAATAATTGTAAGGATGTCTAGTTCACCATGACCCCAAGGGTTGTGATGCTTTGTTTTCTGATAAAGTCCCAGTGCAGTATAAAGAGATTATTAACTCACAGGATCAGGTTGTGGTGAGTGGGAGTGAGCTGAGGGGTTTTTTTTTTGTGTCCCTACCTGTAACGATTGATCTCCTCACAGGGAGATAAAACCTTTCCTTCCCTTTAATGAGCTCTCTTCACCTCTCTGCTCACCTGGTTGGACCCCAAAGACAGCAGAGGGTGCATTACAGAGAACAGTGTGTGTTACCAGAGTAGAGTATGTCTCTGTCTTCTGAGAGAGAAACTGTCACGGGGAGTTTAGTTTGATTTCTGGATCAATGTGTCCGCCTACTCTCTTTCACTCCTATGAAACAGAATATCTCATTCAGATCGAAGCAATCAATAATGATAGGAAGTAAGAACAACCCGAAGCTAGAGTTAGTTTCTTTTTTTTTACTATTTAAGAATTTGGTAAATCAAACTGTAACTTCAGTGTGAATTTACAGTGACATAACAGTCATTTTAACAACTTCCATCCCCGGTATGCCTTCAATGTTTTTTGACACAAAGAGATTTAGAAGGACAAAGAGGTTTGGTTATTAATAATACTCAGGTTGCTTATTCTAATAATAAACAGTCTAGTATGAGTGATGAAGCCACCTAAGTATGACATCTAGTGCAGCCCCAACAGATTTTCTACCTTCTCACAGCCCCAAGGGGTTTCTATAAATAAATACTGTTTTACACAGACACACACACACACACACACACACACACCTGTGCATTAACACACACTACGTCTAACCTCCCTCTGGCTCTTGTTCAAACACTTTTTGTCGACTGTTACTTTCCTTCTCATTAGTCCCCTTAAATCACACATAGATATGTATCTTTAAATAGAGACACTGAAGTCGTAATTTAGATTATTGTTTTTGACGGGCTGGCAACTGTTTCTTCTTATTCTTCTCACAAAATCCAACTTGTTTCATAACAGCACACAGTCACATTCACCAGTATAATTGTTCTTTTCTAGATCATCAAAGAGTACAGCGAAGGTGTTTGCTCACATACATGGAGACAGAGAGGGTGATGGAGTGAATAAAACACAGTGTGATTGGTGTGAAAGTAGAGTGTCAGCCATGTCAGGGACTGGTCAGAACATTGTGGTTATTCAGGGTGCCCCTTTAAGTAGGTCAAACTGCTGTCATGTAATTTATTTGTAAAGAGGACCAAAAAATATCTTTGAATTTATCCCTGTTTTGGTGTGTTGGATGGCCGAGCATTTATATCGTGTGCCCCATGGCAGCCTGGTTGCCTTGGCTGTATGTTTCGGGTTGTTGTCATGCTGGAAGACCCATCCATGACCCATCCTCAGTGCTCTGGCTGAGGAAAGGAGGTTCTTGTCAAAGATCTTACAGTACATGGCCCCATCCATCGGCCCCTCAATGCGGTAAAGTTGTCCTGTACCCTTAGCAGAGAAACAGCCTCAAAGCATAATGTTTACCCCTCCATACTTGACGGTGGGGATGGTGTTCTTGGGTTGGAATTCAGCATTTCTCTCCCTCCAAACACAACAACTCCAGTTTATGCCAAAGAGTTCAATTTGGTCTCATCTGACCACATCACCTTCTCCCAAGCCTTCTCTGAATCATTTAGATGTTCATTGGCAAACTTCAGACGGGCCTGTATATGTGCCATCCTGAGCATAGGGACCTTGCAGGCACTGCATGATTTCAATCCATTACGGCACAGTGTATTTCCAATGGTTTTCTTGCTGACTGTGGTACTAGCTGCCTTGAGATCATTACAAAACTCCTCCCGTGTAGTTCTGGGCTGATCCCTCACCATTCCCATGATCATCCTTATCCCACGAGGTGAGATCTTGCATGCAGCTCCAGACATAGGGCAATTGATGGTTATTTTACATTTCTTCCATTTTCTTATAATTGCATCAACAGTGTCTCCTTCTCACCAAGCTTCTTGCTGATGGTCTTGTAGCCCAATCCAGCCTTGTGCAGGTCTACAATCTTGTCCCTGATGTCCTTTGAAAGTTCTTTGGTCTTGCCCATGGTGTTGGAGTGGTTGGAAAGGAAGAGATTGATTCTGTTGACATGTGTCTTTTTTACCCATAATGAGCAGTGACTGGGAGTACTTTCTTAAAGTGACAGGACTAATCTGAGTGCCTCCCGGGCAAATAATCAGTCTGTGGGAGCCAGAATTCATGTTGGTTTGTAGGGGATCAAATACTTATTTCCTTTTATCAACTGCAAATGAATTTATAACTTTATACAATGTTTTTTTTCTGGACTTTTTTTTTGATATTCTGTCTCTGTGTGTTAAAATAAAGGTACCATAAAAATTATAGACCTCTCAGTTCTTTGTAATTGGTCAAACTTACAAAATCAGCAGGGGATCAAATAATTATTTCCTCCACTGTATATACAGTATATATATAGATATATAGTGGTCTATTTCTTGACTAGGTGCAGCATTGTTTTTACTCTAAGGTCAGATAAGCCTAGATTTCTAAACATTGTGTGGTAAGGTTTTGTTTGGTATAGATCTTCTCTAATTATATGGATAAATATAATAACTACATTTTCCCAGATGTCCACCCATTTCTTTTTACAATTATTGGTCAATAATTTCCTATGGACACGATCCCAGAATACTGCTGATGATTTGTACTTATTACCAAATGGCTGCTGTAATTGTTACCTAATGGGTGTTTCATTTGCACTTGATGACAGAGAACAAACAGACCCCTGAAGGATCTCAGAAACCCAAAAATGGATTTTCCACGATAAACCCACACAAGTGGAGACAGCAAGAGGAGGTTATACACAGACAGAGGCTGTAAAGCGGTGCACTTAATATCTACATTTTCACTGCAGGTAACATCAATAACAGACCTAAAAAAATATTTTCAAAATACTAAATTCACTTCATGCTAAAAATAGAAACACCAAGAGTATATTAGATGTCTGCATGATGGACTGAGCTATATGAGTGTTTGTCTGTACTGTATTTACAGTACCCCATACTGTATGTAGGTGTGTGTTTTTATCATGCTCCTCTGAGTGATTACAAAAGAGAGTGTGAGAGAGAGATGGTGTGGAAAAGAAAGGCATTTTCTAGGTCAAAACTTCTATTCAAAACTGAATAAAAGGACCTTTCTGTGAGGTTTTGTTGTGGAGGTTTTGTTGGAGGAAGTCTGAGTTAGGCTGCCAATCAGCTGTGTGTTTCATCTGTCTGGTTGCAAAGTTTATTGGATAAAATATGCAGGCAGTGGTGTGCTGTAGAAACATTTGTGTCGAACAAGCAGAAGTCAGTATTACATAGTCTTCAGTGTGAGCGTATGGCGATGTGAGAGAGAATCAAAGGCCACATCTTTGTGGTATCAGTGTGCTACTATTAATGGTAATTATGTGAGACTGCTGTGGTGTGCTGCCTGAGGAAGGACCAATGCTCATTTGTTGTAATTACATTTATTAGCAGGGCTTTGTGTAGGTGAGTATAATATACATGAGCCATGACTCAGGAGATCACCTTAATGGTTACTCTGTTTGCCAGCATGACAATTGGAGGAAGTCCCTTAGGGGTAGCTGAAAGCAGTCCACCTCCTCAAGTAGCTCACCTGAGACTCTTTGACCACTCACCAACTCTAATGACTGACATATGCAGGTGTTTCTTAATTAAAAGGACCTACGCATGTACCTACATTAAATACTGCAATGCACTACACTAAAACCAGTTGAGCTGATAGTCTGGCAGTGCAGAGTGGGTTGATTGTGTGAGTTTCAATTACAATCCCACTAATCCCCAGGCAGTAGTCCCATAAGGAACCATCCTCCCCAGTCGGCTGCCAGAGCTGCAGCCTACTCGCTGCTCCAATTTCTCATGCTCCTTTCTCCGCCTACCTTGCACCAGCCAAGAGCACGCTGCCCAATCTCTGTCTGGTGTGAGATAGAGGCAACGAAGATGGAAAGTTATGATGTGTGTAAATGGGCCAAGCTGGAAAGGTGACACAAGTTGAAGGTTAAATACTGGATCGCCATGTACAGTATAACGTCATTTTTATGGTTTTACTATTTAAATGCAGAAGGACAAACTTAGACTCAATGTTTCATCTCAGAGATTATTGTAAAACATACTAGCTGCCATTTTTCCACTTTAGAGTTAGCAAAGTTATTTTATATGGTAATGAACACTACTGGAAAGAAGCACAGTCACATAATACTCAGCTGCTGTTTGAGCTCATAATTATTGGAAATACATCGTCTGGTCCCCACATCCTGAGAGTGACATTGATCACCCAAACCAGCTCAGACAGTTCCATCTCCCATGAGAGCAGAAGCTGAGAGTCGATGGGTACTGTGTTAACTGAGCAGCGTGATGTAAATTGAAAGGGTTAGTGATCTGCGGGAAACTTGACTCTCCTGTTGTTACATTTACACATTTGTGGTTCCATGTGCATTTCTCCCATGACAAAAACACAGACTAATATGGGACAGTTTGGGAAGTTTCACTGTGTAATAGTACCAGGTAACATGTTTCTGAGACAAAGGTCTGTTACATTGCCTGGGTGATGGATAAAGGAATGAATTTATTAACTGCTAGCTTTAGCTTTCTTAACAGTTGATAAAATGTATTGCTCATCACACAGCACAAAGGCAATTTAAATCAGCAGAATGAATGTTTTAAGTTTAAATTCTAACACAGGAAACATAGCTAATGGCTGAAATTACAAATTGAGGCTAAGAATTTATGAGATGTTGATTGAAATGAAAGCAAACATGAGCCAGACAAAGGGTACAGGTAGTCACAGGTTTGACAAGGAAAAATGTAAGATGAGAAAGTGAAGTTCTCACATAATATGTTATCATCCCCTCAGACTTAAAGAGATAAGTCTTATTGGGGTTATCTAACTTGATAACTGTGACTGTAAGATTTTTATCTACTGAAGGAAGCTAGCATACGTTATCTTGATTTGTTTGTTAAAAATGATCAGCTGACTTTTTATTGTTGTCAGCTTTAAAAGAGTACTTTTTTATTATTTTTTTAAGATTTTATTTTTGGGCTTTTTGTGCCTTTATTGTAGAGATAGGATAGTGGATAGAGTAGGAAATCAGGGAGAGAGAGTGGAGAATGACATGCGGGAAAGGAGCCACAGGCCGGATTCGTACCCGGGCCGCCTGCTTGAAGTACTACAGCCTCCATACATGGGGCGCGCGCACTAACCACTGCGCCACCATAGCCCCAAAAAGAGTACATTTTTGAAAGGTCTCTTAAATAGCCTATAAATAGCTGAAAGGCTAACCTGATGCTCAGTCCAAGGCAAAAATCAGTTTTAATACAAGACCAATTGTAGCTAATATAGTGGTAATATTTGAAGTAAAGTGTGATTAGAAGGTCAACAATAACCTTTAATGTTTCCAATGAAGACTTATAAGGTCACTTTGCCAAATGATATACAGAGTTGAAGAAACTATACGCTCGACTTGTGGACTTCAGGAGCTGGCCCTTTGTAGGTATAACTTAGTCATCAACGGGAGTAGGCAAGAACCATAACACCAATAGATTAACGCTTTTCCTTCTTTTTCCTCAGGTTTTGTTCAGGTTTGGAGAGGGCTAAAAGCAACTAGAAAATGTAAATACAATTTTTGCAGTTCTGTTGCTTCTTCTAATCAGCTACCAACCTAGGCTACCTAATGCACTTTTTTGTTGAGAAAAGGTCTCTGACAGTGACAGATCCACTGCTTTCTTTTCCATCAAAGTGTTGAGTGTTGATGGAGACAGCAGGTCGGAGTCATTTCTTTAATTTGATTATGCTCTTACATAATACCTCCTCGTGTTGTGGTCAGCACAGTGCAGCAGACAGAGCTTTACAAGATGAGAGAAGGCTGCTCATTAGTGCCTCTTCATCAACCCTCTGTCCAGATCACGATCAGTATTAGTCTAAAATCCTGCAGGCTTTCCCAGGAAAAACTTGGCTCTGTGAATAATGCCAACAACAGTGTTAACAAATCTCCAAGGATTTGCTTTCTAATCTCAGTGTGATCTCCCACTCTCAGTGTAATGCCAAAAAGTGATTACAGATATGATCACAATTCTTGTTTGGAAACCTGTGAACAAAGAGGATACTAACAGGGATAAAGACCTGGTTTATTGTTGTCTTTTTGACTCTAATTCTTATGAGAAATGCACAAGATATCTAATCTAAAGATTCATTTATTTTGCTACTCAAACCACATCCCTGACAAAAAGAATAAGTTTGGTTCAGAGAATGTAGAAATGATTTGATGTAAGATTAAAGGGCTCCATGCCTCAAACACATCCAAAATGTGAATTGTGTTGATCCCTAGTGCCCTGTCGTCTCACTTGCACCCTTCAATCACATGAAAGGTTGACTTCAGACTGACTTCTGGTGACAGGATGTTTTTTCCCCCAGTAATCACTGAGACGCAGAGCAGCCTCTCTTTAATGTATTAACCATCAGAGTAGCTGCATGATGGGCATGTCACCAGCTGCACTAGCAGAGGAAGAGGCAGATTAGTGGATGGGAGGAATAACAGCTGCAAATTACAACGGCTTCCTGACTGATTTCTTTTAGACAGAGAGCACTGTGACTGCCCATCAGACAGGCAGTAAAGTGCTGTTTACTAAACCTAAAGTATGGCTTGATCCAAAAAGGAGACCGCATGTGAGGGGGGGGGCTGGAGGTGAGGTCACAATGCCTTATCTAGGGATCTTAAATGTGTAGTAAAGGGGTAAAAAGGGGCTTGAAGAGAGCATATAGTGAGGGTCAGAACCAGCACAGGGAGAATGGTTCAGTGTGTTTTAATCTGATGTCAGCATCACCATGTATGGCAGTGATTGGCTGGGGCAGCGTGCTTGACTGTCGGCCAGTTTACAACAGGCTGGATGGATAAAGGCAGTGTGTGGACCATCACACACCAGTCTGACAAGTGTTTAGCTTTCCAGTTAGTCCGGCTCTTCACTTCAGCTTCATGTCTGGGAAAACTGAGTGCCCAGAATTGTGAAACACAAGTCACTTTTGGATCATGTTTTTTTGTCTGGCATCGTTGTATTGCACCTGCTCAGTTCTGACCAGACACTTTCTCTCTGCCTAGTGTCTCAGCTCCCTCTATTATTTAGGGTTTTGTTCCAGTTGCAAATCATTGTCACTGCCACTGCAACTTTACACAACAGAGACGCAGGACACAACAGAGTCTGCTACAGTCGGTGTAGGCTCTTTGCCAGCAGTTAATGATCTGTACACATTTCTCTGTTTTATGACAGGATGACAGGATTGAGGCTGGACACAGGGAGCAGATAATAAACACTCTCACAGCTACAAACCCATGTCTAATACATCACCCTTTTTTAAATGTACATCACATGTATGATTTTAGTCTCCTCACTTAAACAGAGCCATGTGCTCATATCATTACTGTGTGCGGCATCTCTGTAACACATTCTGCCAATAGTTTGTTCTGTTAGGAATGTACACAGTCTGAGGCTATGCCAACAATGTGGAGCTGTGTCAGTGTTTACTCAGTTTTCTTTTCCATAGAGATTCTTGTGTTGATTTTGCATGTTGTAATTATGGAGCTGAGCTTGATGTGATGTTTTTATCCTTTACTTCTTACATAACAGAGGCATGGTGAGGTGCTTAGACACTGTGAATGGCTATCTAGGGCTGTACCAATGTACTTGCGTTCTTGACCTTGTCTAGTAGCACGCAGGGAATTGTAGCATCCTTTTTTTAATTGGTGGATTGGTATTGCTTTTTCCAAGAAAACACCTTTCTTTTAGAGATGTAAACACATTTCTGTGACAGTAGTTAAGTGTTATAGATTATTACTTGGTTTATAAATCACACTTTTTGCATAATTATTAAATGGGGAGTAGGTCTTACACGTTTTTAAAAGCTCAATGCGACTATTCTAACTGTATTTACCCAGTCTGATTTAAACCCAGAACATGAAAATTACAACCAGATTAGAAAAGGACAAGTATAAAATCCTAATATTTGATAACCTGGACCCTGATAATGGTTGGTGTTCTTGACAACTTTCATGTATTGTTTTCTAAGAATCACTAGGCTAACTGAACTTTCGACTCAGTTTTACCAAAAATCTGTGATCACTACTAATGAAGACCAGGTTGTCATCAACACTCATCTCTTTGATTGTGTGCCTCACTGTGCTCACTGGCCACTGTGTTTTGTGTCCTGTCAGTTGAATAACTAATTGCATCTGTTTTGCAAATGCTAACAAGCCTTACATCACCATGGAAACTATCAGCACTGCAGTCTTCCTGTGTGAAAAGATCTACGAACACACTGTGCCGCTGTCTTCACTGTGTGTGTGTGTGTGTGTGTGTGTGTGTGTGTGTGTGTGTGTGTGTGTGTATAAGTGCTAATGTATATGTGTGAGAAAGAAGAAAATGTGAAAGAGGCAAAGAGAGAAAGCCTTTCCTCTTTATACTGCATTGATGGAGATAACCTTGATATGATCATCAATGTGTAGATTCTGCTTCAGGCAGTCACACGGATTGCATGCAGTCGCCTGTCATTGTTTGCATTGGCCATATGCTGTGACTGACAGTCGGGAAGGCTTTTCTGTCTTATTGCACTCTCTGTCCACTCTTAGTATAGCATTACTGATGTACACGGAAAATCTTCCATGCTCACGTTTCACTGCAAACACAAAAAGACAATGTAAAGTGAACATATGGTCCTGTTGTGTTTTACTCTGCACTGAGTGGCTCGACCTCAAAGCCAGCTGTAATGAACGTTTTTATTTTTGTACGCAGGCCTTTAAGCTAAGTATGAATGTTTGTCTTTTAAAGGTTAGTTGTTGTTGTAAATGTCAGACTCTATTTCTTTTTCTCTTTCTTACGTGGTAGAGTTGGAGAACATAATAATTGTGTTTTTCTTGCTCTTTTTTTAGACATTGACATTTGAAGTAAAATCGCATAACCCTAGTGATGTTGTTTTGAATATCAGCATGGTTGTCATTTGGTCCTATGCATAAAGCCATTGGAAGATAATCACAGGGTGCTGATATTTAGTGTATCAGCCCATTCTCAAGTGCAACAGTTCTACAACTTATTGGTAATAAGCAACAGCATTTTTATTTTGCTCTTTAACACAAAGTTACACGACTTGTGTGGACTGTTTCCAAGCAGCCAACACATTTTCTTACAGCTTTTGAGCATGTCTACATGTTACTGGGCGGCTACTTTGCATTATGTAAAAGTACCTGTCGGCCTGTGTTTCAAGGTCATGCAAATAGTTTTAAAACAGTCTGTTGTTTGTTTGTTTATTTCACAACAATAAATATAAAAAGATACAAGGCACATTAAGAAAATATAAAGAATGTAGTTCGGTATGGTAGAAATGTATAAATGACTTTTATGGAAACCACACCCAGAAGATATTTAAAAGTAAAACAAAACCACCAAAACAACCTAAATATCTGAATTATTTAAGTTGGTGCTAATATACTATATCCGCACTTATGGAAGGCCTATTGTCCAATCAGATTACTTGGTAGTAACTAATTGTCATACAGTATTGCATAATGTTATTTGAACATTTCACTGAGATGTTTAAAAAAATAGGTCACTCCTTAAGTTTCCTTCCTGCCTGTTGCCTAAAGGGCATTCAGTGCCTGCACATCTCAGCTGCATACATCCCACTCTCTCTACATTATGTATTTCTGACCTCGCTGTACATCAGAGAAAGAGTGGGTGCCTCAGAGTGCTATGGTCTCTGGAGCGCAGGGCACTGGAAAGAAAAGAGCAGAGCAGGGGGGACATTTAGTGGTCTGTCATTGATGAAGGGGACGTACTGTACGGAAACACACGCACACACACCAGAGCTGTGGTCGTCAGTGGTCAGCACTACTTCCACCCCACTGAATGATTTAAAAGTAGACTCTGGTGCTCAGCAGGTGTTGTACTTACATATAATGAAAAATGAATGGTTATAGTAAGTGTGTAAGAGGAATATTCTTGGCTTTCATTATTCATGTGTGAAATCTTTCTAGAGAATTCAACAATGACAGTTCCCTTTACTAAAAAACGTGAAAAAGCAAGAAGCCGAGGGTCAGATCTGCTGTGCTGTTATGAGGAGTTTGGATATTTAATGCTGTGTCAGATGGATGCTTAATTTCTCACGGTTAATGCTGAGGCACACATGCTTTAAAAACAAGACTGCTGGCCATTTCTGTCTCTGTGCTTTCAGCTCCAACATGACAATTGATCAAAGAATGCGGGACACAGTTGAAGAAATAGTTTGACATTTGGTCACTGAGAGTTAAAGAAGAAGATACCTCTTCTATGTTGGTTAGCCTCTAGTTACCCTAGCATGAACACTGAAACAGCTAGCATGATATTTTCCAGTGTAAAAAGCAGTGTAATACATTTCAAATACAAGCACCTACAAAAAAGTCAGGGATTTTAACATTATCCTATTTAAAAAAAAAAAAAAGTTTTAACAAATATTAAAGATGTTAATTTGGTAGTTACGTTCAAGGATAGATGTTTTCCTTTTTCCAGTCTTTAGCTTAATTATGCTAACAGCAACCTGATATAAGTTATTCAAGCCTGATATCTATCTTCTCATCTAATGCGCTGCAAAAAAAATGATTAGCATGTTTATCAGTATGTTGAAAGAACAATCCAGGTCATGCTTACTTAAAATCTGTCACATGAAACACTTATTGAACTTTGATGGTGCCAGGCTAACTAGTTTCTTCTGCTTCCTGTTTCATTGTTAAACTATGAGAACTGAATCCTAGCTATAGCTTAGTTTAGCAATCTTTCAATATTCTCATCTAAGAAGACTAAGTTTCATGACCACCTGCGCAAGTATGTGTGTGTCATAGTTGAAAAAAAGCCACAGACAGCTGGTTAAGCCCAATTCACACATACTCTGACCGCGCACAGAGTATGTGTGAATTGGGCTTTAGGGTCACACTCAGAAGACCACTCAATACACTCGCATTGTACACTAAAACACTGATAACAGATTAGGTTTTCTCTCAAATACCAGTATGGTAAAATGTTGGTAAAACCACTGGTTCCAACATTTAGAGAAAAAGTAAATCATTGATGCTGGGAGTATGAAAACAGAAGGGACAAGGGCAATACACCCAGGATTTACAGTCTGGGCATTTGGAGAATATTAATCACCTTTGCATCAATTCATTTTATTTTCTGTATTTTGAGAGTAATTTCATGATTTTTATTTTCTGAATCAAAAGAAACAGGTATTGTTATCTGGACAGAGCCAGGCTAGTTTCTACCTCTTTCTTCTTAATGCTAAACTGTGTTTATTGCATCTCAGCTGTAGCATAGGTTAGCGTGCTGTCAACTGAGATTTTTATTTTTTTCAAAATGTTGAATTTATGAAGCTATGAATAAAGGTAAACAAACCTAAATAAAAAAAAAACAAATGGAAAAACAGAAAGACTTTTGTTACCCTTAGACACAGCCTGGTTTGTTTAGTTTAGCAATGTCCTCGTCTAAGAAGATAAAATAAATAAGCATATTTGCCAAAATGAGCTAAACACAATGCAAAACTAAATGAGTCATAAACAAAGACTCTCATTGTCTTCTGACATATCTAGCCTTTTTACACCTGCTTCAGTTTTACACTAAAGCTATGGTAAACAAATAGTCTCCTCACCACAACTTCATGTTTTTTTTAGGATAGACATAATCTAATTTATATTCTCTGACTTTTGGTAAAGAAACAAACAACTGTATCACCACAGTATGTTAACTATTCCTCTAAAACGGTGTCCAGTGGCTTTTAAAGTGATTACACGTGAGCCTCCGACCTGGTGTTGAATGTCATTACTGCAGATGTCTTGTCCTGAAACTTAAGTGTACAACTGATATGGCATCATACAGGATTATGAGGAGCCACCAGGCCTCTCCTGTTTCAGGTGGTGGTCACTGTAACTCTTTCTACTTAGTGCTGACACCCAATCGTGTCACAGGAGCCCGGTAACATCTGCTCTTTAAGGTAAACATCAAGCAGGGCCGCGGAACCACGCGGGCTAGACACCTGAGACGGGGGAAATTAGGGAACATTACTTAAATATCAGCAGGCAGCAGGCAGCAGGCATATTTATCAGACCTCAGTTTCCGCTCAGATCAGGCTTCGGATTTGAAATCCAATCATGTGATTGGGATTTGTAACCATGAAGATATAAGCGGGGTAAATGTCAAAGCTTGATGGCAGAAAACAGATGTTTATTAGAAGTGTTATGTTCAGTCATTCTTTCTCAGAAATCATTTTCTTTGAAAGGTTGAACTTCTTTGTCTGCTCTCGTGACCTCCTGTTTGCATCCTGCTCGTTATCTTCTCTAAAGCTATAGTGTCTAATGGTCACTGATTTTCTTTAGGGGGCCTGTCTGTCTCCTGATCATAATTACTTTCTCTAATCAAACCTGACTCTGCTAGACTGATTGACAGGTTGATTATGCATACCAAACCGCCTGGTCCCCGTCATCCAATGAACATAATCACTAGATCGTTTTAAAAAGACAAAAAAGAAACAGTGATTTTGTTTTGCACAATGCTGCCAAATGGTCCATTTTCACAGAGTTGGTGGTGATTCAGCATGATGTGTTTTGTTCTTTTCTTTTCTTGTCTGCTTATGCTAGTGCCAGTTTCAGCATGAACAAAGACCATAGCAACAAGAGCCAGCTGGAGCTCCAACCTGTAAAAAATACAAAAAAAGAACAAACAAAGCCAGATTTTGAGTTCTAGTCATTTTCAGCTGAGTATGTGTCTTCACTGAGTGGAGATATGATCATGCTGTGAGCCATGAGTCTTTCTGTGAGCTATAATTCAGGCCCACACAGAAACACCCACTGTATGGTACATTTCCATACTTACTCCATTAGTACTGCTCAGTCCTGCAGGTTGTGTTTTTTCTCGTCCCCGGGAACACGGACAGAGAAGACCTGCTGTCTCTCAGACTCAGCAGAGTGCAGAAGGACATGGGTCATCAAAAGTTCAGCACAAATCAGCTCATCTGATTTTGATGTTGTGCAGTAATACACAGCAGTGAAATGTACCTGACACATTCACTTATTCCTTATGAAACTGAAGTCCATTTAAGTATTTGTAAAGGTTTCTAACAAAAGGTTTCACACAAAACACACATTTATTATATATTGCCATTTAAAGGCTTTATATGCAATTTTTTTCATCCAGCAGATGTCGCCCTTGAGCACCAGCATGAAACCAAAACAACTTGCGCTGCATTGTTGTGTTAGCATGCTAATGCTAGCGATCTTTATTATGCTCGTATCTTCACACTGCATGTAAATTTACCTGAAATGAGCGTGATCTAGAAACACAGTTAAGCAGTGAGTACAGTATGTTATTCTTCTTTTCTCTAGTCCCTCAATTAAACAACTTTTATACGTGAGGGGAGGAGTCAGCCGCTGTCCGGGCGATGTAAACAAAGTGAAGATAGGACTCTGAAAACTCTGAAAGCATCACAGACAGTGGGACTCGGGTGTTACACCCATTGTAGACAGTCATGACTCACAGAGTTATTTTCAGAGGATATACTTGATTTATACTACATTTAAGTGTGAAAAAATCACATAGAAAGACTTTAAGCCAATATCAGAATAAAGTGCTCTTTAAAAACAATACAAAAGGTGTTAACCAACCATTTTTTTCAACCTTCTTTCCTTGACAGCACTTATACAACGTATATTGCTGACAGTAATGTGCTGCACTGTTTTGCAAACAAAAAGGATCTTATAAAATCATAAATAACATAAAGGTCACATGGATTTATGCTCTACCAGTAAATAGAGGATCTTCTAGTTATTTTATTACATCATTTTCTTGGATTAGAATTTAATTTCATGCTTTAACTGATTTATATGCCTTATAAAACTACACATTGGGAGCAGCAGTCCAGCACAGCAGGGGTATAGAATCTGTTTCTATTCTTATATATCTTTATTCTTCAGATGTTTGTGAATCCCAGGTGAAAGGCCTGTGACAAGAGCCCAGATGTTTTATCAGGGCGGTCAAACAATCAGAGCAACAGCACAGGCACATACATCATACTTCAGCCACAGGGGAGCAATCGCTCCTCTCACTTTTTCACTCTGTCACTGTCTTATTTTGGCTTCATTTTTCAAACACCTTTGTTCCTCTCTCTCAATATCTCAACCTTTATCTGACCTTCACTTAAAAAAAGGGTTCCTTTCCTTTAAAATGTGAAACTAGTTTCACATTTGCTCATACAAATGCTCCAACATTTATGTGACAAATGCATTTTTTATGGTTTTATTTTTTATCTCTTGAAAATGACAACAAAAACACGCATGCATCAGTTCACACAACAAACCCTGCTTCTGTGTTCCTCATCATTTTAGTATCATCTTCACACTTCTGAAAGGACACATCCAGTGTGTAGCCGTAAGCTCAGTAATCTATCTCCTTGTCTCCACCCAAACACACACGGCACAGGATAGGAACAGGTCCCCTGCTATGGCTTAAAGGTGGAACTGAAAAGAGTGTCTTGTCAAGGTGAAATGAGGCAAATGAGTCAGTGAGAACATCTGTGCAGCACACAGGGGTTCTTGTCCAGGAGACACCTTAAGTGGTTCTATATCTGGTATGGAAACAGATGGGAAAGTTGGACGGGGTGGTTATATAATTTGAAATTGTTTAGCACCTTGGTATTGGGTTATAATGCAATATAATAATAACAATTAAAATGTGTTTTGTTAGAATGACTTCCTATTTAAAATGCTTGTTATTTTTTACAGAAAATTAAGCTTTTTAATTCCCTAGCTTGTTAATTAATGGCATAACATATCAATTAAAAACACTTTAACAACAAATATAGGCACTCCCAAAATGCTGAAATTAATTGAACTGAGAATTAAATGTTTGACAAAAAAACGTGAGGAAAGTGTGATAGGAGCATGAGTGAATGATAGCTGACCTCTGGATGATCTCTGTCTATCGTATGCCTCCTTGGAGTCTTCTTCTTTCTGCTCTCCCCCACCAACCCTGCAATAAATAATCTTTAGCCCTGCCATTATCAAAATCTCTTAAATCAGTTCAGTTGCTTTTGCCATCTTGTAGTTAAATCAATACAATTCAATTCAATTCAATTTATTTTGTATAGCGTCAACTCATAACGAGTGTTATCTCAGGACATTTTACAAAAAGCAGGTAAAATACCTTACTCTTTGTCTGTTAACATTACAAAAAGCAGGTAAAAAGACCTTACTCATTGTTATGATACAAAAAGCAGGTAAAAGACCTTACTTATTACTATGTTACAAAGATCCGGCCTATCCATCATGAGCACTTTAGCAAAGCAGCAAAAGTTACAGTGGTAAGAAAAAACTGCCTTATTAAAAGGCAGAAATCTTCGGCCGGATCCCCGGCTCATGATGAAACAGCCTTCACAGGCCTAGACTGCGCCGGGGTTGGAAAGGGATGGGGGAGAGATGGGATAAGATGCAGGAAGAGGGATAGGGAGCAAGGGGGTGGGGGGAGGCAGACCGTCTATTAACAATCCGGTGGGGAGGGGGGGGGGGGGTTGTTCTGGCAGGCCGTCAACCAACTCAGTAGAGGTTGTGTCTGGTTATTCATTCTCCTTAAACAAATAGTGATAGATTTACACTTTATTGTAAAAGAACACAACAAAGTGGATGAAGATACTCCAACGCTGAACTTTAAGAAATTCAATGTGTAGCCATAAAAAACTTGACTTTGGGGTTACAAAGAGTTGAAACAACCAGAACAGAATAAATAATATTGGTTTGGATATTGTAGGACTTGTGTGGTCATGTTCTATATTCCTTATTTCAACATAATAAAACAACTATCAAGAATCGTCTGTGGACGGATTTCTTTAAATGTTGTCCAGAAACTCTTGAAAACACATCAATGTGTCACATTGTTTTAAGTAACTACTAGGTAACCACTAGGTAACCACCAAGTAACCATTAAGTAACCACTAAATAACCACTAAGTAACCACTAAGTAACCACTAGGTAACCACTAGGAACCACTAAGTAACCACCAAGTAACCACTAAGTAACCACTAGGTAACCACCAAGTAGCCACTAAGTAACCACTAAGTATCCACTAACTACCTAAGTAACCAATAAGTAACCACTCAGTAACCACTAAGTAACCAGTAGGTAACCACTAAGTAACCACTAAGTAACTACTAGGTAACCACTAGGTAACTACTAGGTAACCACTAAGTAACCACTAAGTAACCACTAGGTAACCATTAAGTAACCACTAAGTAACTACTAGGTAACCACCAAGTAATCACCAAGTAACCACTAAGTAACCACTAAGTTACCACTAGGTAACCACCAAATAACCACTAAGTAACCACTAAGTACCTAAGTAACCACTAAGTAACCACTAGGTAACCATTAAGTAACCACTAGGTAACCATTAAGTAACCACTAAGTAACTACTAGGTAACCACCAAGTAACCACCAAGTAACCACTAAGTAACCACTAAGTAACTACTAGGTAACCACTAGGTAACTACTAGGTAACCACTAAGTAACCACTAGGTAACCATTAAGTAACCACTAAGTAACTACTAGGTAACCACCAAGTAATCACCAAGTAACCACTAAGTAACCACTAAGTTACCACTAGGTAACCACCAAATAACCACTAAGTAACCACTAAGTAACCACTAGGTAACCATTAAGTAACCACTAAGTAACTACTAGGTAACCACCAAGTAATCACCAAGTAACCACTAAGTAACCACTAAGTTACCACTAGGTAACCACCAAATAACCACTAAGTAACCACTAAGTACCTAAGTAACCACTAAGTAACCACTAGGTAACCATTAAGTAACCACTAGGTAACCATTAAGTAACCACTAAGTAACTACTAGGTAACCACCAAGTAACCACCAAGTAACCACTAAGTAACCACTAAGTAACTACTAGGTAACCACTAGGTAACTACTAGGTAACCACTAAGTAACCACTAGGTAACCATTAAGTAACCACTAAGTAACTACTAGGTAACCACCAAGTAATCACCAAGTAACCACTAAGTACCTAAGTAACCACTAAGTAACCACTAGGTAACCATTAAGTAACCACTAGGTAACCATTAAGTAACCACTAAGTAACTACTAGGTAACCACCAAGTAACCACCAAGTAACCACTAAGTAACCACTAAGTAACTACTAGGTAACCACTCAGTAACCACTAAGTAACTACTAGGTAACCACCAAGTAACCACTAAGTAACCACTAAGTACCTAAGTAACCAATAAGTAACCACTAAGTAACCACTAAGTTACCACTAGGTAACCACCAAATAACCACTAGGTAACCACTAAGTAACCACTAAGCAACCACTATGTAACCACTAGGTAACCACTAAGTACCTAAGTAACCTTTAAAGTAACCTTTAACTTATTGTAAAGTGTTACCTGTTCTTCATTACTAACTACATTACTAACAATTCAATCAATATTTTTTATTTAGTTTTGTGTATTTCAGGCAGACAAAAGAATAGGTTTGTCTTTTTGGCTACCACCCATATACCATTAATAAAGAGCTACTTTATTTATTTATTTCTGTATGTATTTATTCATTTAAGAAAACGTACATATTCCAACTGCTTGTTCTGAACAGAGGAAAAAATGTCAGGGTTAAAAAAATAAGTAAAATGATATAAATTCTATTGAAAGTAAACTTCCATTTAGAGAAAGTGTGTTGCATTATGTTTTCTGTTTGTCAGTATGTTGTTCTCCACTCTGTTAATGATAGTGTGATTCAGTTGAACTACTCGGACTAGCCCAGACTTTATAAGTAACACACTTAGGATGTTTAAAAAAAATTAAAAACTCTGCTGGAGTTCCTATCAAAGTTTTTACCTCAGGAGACCCCCTGCCCTCTCTCCTGTCTGACAGAAGTAGTCTCCATTTTGAGTTTAAAAACTGACATATAAACCCTCTAAATACTCTGAATTTGCACATAGCTATAGCTAAACATAGTTCCCAAGGATTACTAAACCTAACAAAATACTTAAAACAGGAAATCAAAATGGATAGAAAGCATATTTAGGGGTTTATTATTATTAGAAGAGGGCAGCAGGTAGAGTAATGCTCCTGCACTGTCACTAGTCCCTAAATGGAACTTTCCACCAATTATTGTAATCCAGGGGAGGAAGTGTTTATAGCTGAAAATGGCGTCTACCATGTTTTTTTGGTGAAAAAAAGGATTTTCCACTTTGTTTTCTGGCAGAGCAATACCCATCCATCTTTCCCATTGAACTCTATTAAGAACAAAAATACTGACAGAGTATCCCACAGAGAGAACTGCAGCAGACTCTGTAGGCGGGAGGTCAGCTGTCAGCACACACGGCCAGAAAATATTTATTGGCAAATCACAGGAGTAGTACAATAAGAGGATTAGAGATGCCACCTTGTACTCACAGAAAATAAAGTGAGTGAGTCACAGCGTGACATAATCCCTCCATTGATTCAGCTCATGAATAATGAAAAGGACAAATCCATTAATGATGAGGAGCGACCTGAAATGAATCAACATTTCACACAGCTGGACGAAAGGGAAAGCCCAAAAACGAGATGACTAGATTTCTTCTGTTGACTACAATGCCATTTTGTCCATAGTCTGTCCATTGTCTGTTCTCTGTAATTGCCAGTTTTGTGTTATGTAATTTGATATACTCCTACCAGTGGCGGCTACAATAACAATAACTCAACACTTTGGAATTGAGTTAAACAGATTGTGTCTTAAGTAGATTTGTACAGTTAGTTTCTTAGCATCTCTATCTGTAAGGCTACAGGTATGTCATTGATCAAAAGTCACTGGCATGTAGGCTGACTTAATTTAGTCCAAATAATCAACAAATCAAGGGGGCATGCCATGATCCCTGTCACTGATCTACTCTATGGGTGAATGAAAGAGGATGCTATCATGGGCTGTATAGAAATAAGCACGTTTAAAGATAGTGTGTGTTTTTATTGTAACATTTAGGTTCCATTTGTATTTTATGTTCCACTTGATTTGAAAAAACCATAGTAAGTTACTTGAAGATAGGTTTTCTAAGGGAGGGCATAGACCTGCTTGCCTTTTTATACCAGCCATCCCTGCGCCTTACTCTAGTTGTTTCCTGACTCTCTAGCAGCTGCCCCCCTGCTGTCTTACTTCCCTTTCACAAAACACTAAACCTCTGTGATTCACTGATTATTAGAGACGTTTACATGATGTATTGCTCAGTTTGATATTGCACTTTTTTAATTGACTGACACAATTGGTCAGGCTGCACAAAAAACGACTACATTTTATGCAACTGTGGCAAATTATTGTTTGAAAATCAATATCAATTTATTCCTCCAAAATTCACAGTTTAATACAAACTTAATCTTGCCACCCAACACATAATTGTGAAACTCATATTCCTGTTATGACACCACTTCTCTGAGAGACCTCCTGCTGTGGGTTTATTGAAGCCCTCATTCCCTGTCCATCTTTCCTTTGATCAGGCATGAAATAACCTTGTCCAGTGAAAGCAGTTTGAAAACTAGGCTAGCTTCGTGGCTTTGCAGTTGGTCATGGCCCAGTGAGCACCCACTTTGCATACACCTTTTCCAGGATAGGATAGCTGTCTCTTCTGTATGATATTATATTATGTATTCAGTCTCCTGCCTCCTGACTAGTGGGGAAGGGAGGCTTGAGGCTTACTAGTAAGCTGGGAGTGAATGCATGTATTTGTGTATGGATGTGTATTATTCATGTGGTTTGGAATTTGATTGTAGATGAGTGTGTATCAGAAATGTGTTGAAGAAGCAGCACTCTTGATTAGATTCCCGTTGCATTTATGTAAAACAGGAAGTGGGATTGGCTTTCCCCATGACCTCAGTGCTTGCCAATAAGAGCTAATGAGGTAACATAACACTTACCACAACCCTTTTTAACAGTGCATTGGTGCCTTATTGACTCTGCTGCATTATAAAATAAATCAACCATTTCATGTGTTCTCATAGCTGAGCTATTCGGTTCTTAAAGATAAAATTCCCCTATTCAGACTCTCTCACCGCTCTGATTTTGGTCTCCCTTACCTACAAGGCCATAGTAAGTGTACAAACATTCACCTGTCAGGATTAATTCAAGATTATGGATACTGGCTGGTACCAGAGTATAATCCTGTTCACCACTGGCCTGGGACACAGCCTCCATAGTGACCTTGTGGTGGATTTTCACCGACTATGGGACAGGAATAGTAGGTGTGGCACACCCACACCTACAACTGTACAGCCTTGTTAATCCCTCACACTATGACCAAACCTTATTGTACTCAGCCGATTATCATCATTAGAAGGTAGCTCAATGCCTCAGAGGCCTCAGTAGTCTGTCGACCATGCATCGTGTGCTTTGGAAAACTAAAACTACATTTAGAATTCTTGTAGTCCTGGGCATTAAGGATTGAAGCAAAGATGAAATGGAAAGGGAGGATGATTAAAAAAAAGAAGGGTGACAGGGATTTTAAAAATGTATCAATACATCTAAAACTCTCCTCTCTCTGCTTCGCTGTCTCTTTCTGCATATCCAGACTTCAAGGGAGAAAAAAAGCTTCCACCCAAGAGATCACATTATAGCTCTGACACTGTAACTTTAAATGCTGACATGGCATTTCATGAATACTTTGGAGGAAGCATTCACAAAGTTAAATGGGCCGTGAACTAATACAGTCAGAAACTGCCATTGCTCGTTGAGTGGAGCCACAGCAGTTTGACATGTTGTTGAGTTTCTAAGGGGTTTGACCTTCTTCCTCTGACATCATTATTGCCCTATTTCAATTTGTTGGACTGTTTTAACTTTCAGGATGTGTTTCAGGGGCAGGGGACTGATAACTTTGGCTACCAATTAATGTATGACTTTTACTCTTAAAAATGATGACCTTATATGCCTGCTGTAGAAATACTACTGTCTTCTATTAGATTTTCATTTATTATTTGAGTATAACTCAGATTGTTTTACAAGACGAAAACTTAAAATATGATGCAAACAACAGGTTCAAGGTAATAACAAGGACCCTTGCTCAAAAAGAAAACAGATGGCTTCAGACTTTTGCATATTCGGCGAAGTCTTTCAATCTTATAGTTCAATCGTTTTCATCAAGGCAGTGATGTTCTGTTGATCAAATGCTTGCAGCTTGTTTCACCAAGATTAAAAGACAGAATAGAAAAGGAAATTAGTCTGAAGGCATGCTGTAAATGCATTGGTATGCATATCCTTATAATTACTTTGCATTTGGTTTTGTCACCTTATAAACTTATAAAGTGAGCTGGTTTTTAAAGTGACCTTTGAGATGTTCAAATAAAACTAATGCTCTACAGAAAGCAAACAACTCCTCTGGGCTGCACACCACAGCCATACTTTCAGCTAGTCATTAATAACAACATGCTTTCAGTGATAATGCCATGCTATGCTATGTTAATGTTTGACAGGTTCACCATGTTCCCCATCTCTGTTCAGCCTATTTGCTAAATAAAATTCAACATAAAGTACAGTTTTATGAATATCATTCACTAATTTGTCATGAATGATTTACAGGACAAATTAAAATGTTGGCCTACAGATGGGGATAGATGAAAAGTCATACAATCATCAAGGTTATTATGGCAAACTGTAAGGGGAACGTGAATTTATGTTCTACATTTCAATGGAGTCCAACTACTAGTTGTAGATTTTTCACTGAAAACCTCAAATGTGAACCTCATGGTCCCACTTGATGAAAGGTCTCAGTGAGTCATTGTCATCTTTGAACTTTTTAAAACATTCCACGTAATCCATCAAAAAAATAACTTCCAAACAGCCTGAACTCATTTCCATTTTGGACAAATCAACACTGCAATCCCTAAAACATGGTACATGATGGGAATACATAGCTGTGGTGAATTTCTCAGATCTACATGTTTTTCAATATTCTTATAGTGGTTTTCTTCTGTGTCTTCCAGATCCTGGCAATCATCTCCATCCTCTTCATCGTGTTGTCCACCATCGCCTTGTCTCTGAACACCCTTCCAGAGCTGCAGGACACAGATGAGTTTGGCCAAACAACAGACAACCCACAACTGGCTCATGTGGAAGCTGTATGCATCGCTTGGTTTACCATGGAGTACCTGCTGCGCTTCCTATCCTCCCCTAACAAGTGGAAGTTTTTTAAGGGTCCTCTAAATATAATCGATCTGCTGGCTATTCTCCCCTACTATGTCACCATCTTTTTGACAGAATCAAACAAGAGTGTGCTGCAGTTTCAGAATGTCCGACGAGTAGTGCAGATATTCAGGATCATGCGGATCTTGCGTATATTGAAGCTGGCCCGTCACTCCACAGGTCTTCAGTCTCTGGGATTCACTCTTAGGAGGAGTTACAATGAGCTAGGCCTGCTGATCCTTTTCTTGGCCATGGGCATAATGATATTTTCCAGTCTTGTGTTCTTTGCAGAAAAGGACGAAGAGGACACCAAGTTCAAAAGTATCCCAGCTTCATTCTGGTGGGCAACCATTACAATGACAACAGTAGGTTATGGAGATATCTACCCAAAAACTCTTCTAGGAAAGATAGTTGGAGGATTGTGCTGCATAGCTGGAGTTCTGGTGATAGCCCTGCCTATCCCCATCATCGTGAATAACTTCTCTGAGTTCTACAAAGAACAAAAAAGGCAGGAGAAAGCCATTAAAAGAAGGGAAGCTCTGGAGAGAGCTAAACGGAATGGTAGCATTGTCTCTATGAACATTAAAGATGCATTTGGCAACAGTATAGAGCTCCTGGATGTAATGGTGGAAAATACAATTGAAAAGAACGATAAAGTGCATGGTAACCATGCTCAGCCCAAAGGGACATCCAAACTCAAGTTACAGATGAGCCCCAGCAGTCCCATCAAAACCATCGAACCAATCTACCAAGAGCAAGCCAAGCCCTCAAGCAGCCCACAGCATCTCAGTGCACAGAAACTGGAGGAGGCATACAACAAGATGGCCAAGACCAGGTCTCTACCCGACCCCAACAACAAGGACAAAGGGTCACAGTCCAAAGCAACGAGGCGGAGAACGGAAATTGAGATGGGAAGCATCCCTGCCGAAGCCCACCTCAATCCAGCAGAGGTGGTTTCAGACATGAGGAGCATGTCTAGCATTGACAGCTTCATCAGCTGTGCCACCGACTTTCCTGAGAGCTCACGCTACTCCCAGAGCCTCGTCGGCAACATACCCTGGAAGGTCAGCACCAACCCGAGCCTGGAACCCACCTTGGAGAACGAACATGAAGGATCCCAGGGTAACAGTACACCCCTGACAGGACACAGCAACAAATCCAGTCCCTACCCTGACAGCCCCAGGGATCTGCACTTCAGAAACCCTGTCAAAAGCCGCCCACTCAAAGTCAACTTCAGAGCAAGAGAGGATTCAGGAACAGGGGTGCTCTCAGACAGCTCGTCAGTCCAAAGCCCAGAGGCGTCCATCTACACAACTGCCAGCAGCAGGACACCAAGCAAGAGCCCAGAATATTTACCACCAAGCATATTCACATTCCATGATTCATCTATCAATACATTCATCGATGCTGACACTGATGAGGAGGAGCACCTCCATGACGGCTCTGGCACCAACCCATCTCAAAGACTCTTGGAAAACACTAGCCCCAAGTTTAGCCATCACGCAGGATTCCAGCAAGGGTCCAACCACACGGGGGGCCTGCAGAGGAAGCTTGGGAACAGCACACTGCCAGCAGCAGTGCAAGAGAACCATGTGGCTCAGGAACTACTGGCACTTCAGGGAGAGAAGAGTCACTATAAAGCTTAAAGGTGCAAGTGAAGGACCTCAAGAGAAACATTAACGGTAGTAGAAAACAGGAAGGGAAACATAAAGGACAATGGACGCAAAACTGATCTTCCCAAAAAATATGAAAAGCACTGAAGACATTTACAAAACATAAGGTTCTCCCATGAGGTACAATTGTTGTGGACATTGTGGAGCTCTCCCACCAGGGACTCATGAATAAATGAATTTGCCAGAGGACTCTGATCAAAGATGTTTTAAAATGGCAAAGGATGCTATTAATACATTTGTTTAAACCCAGATTACCACCCTATAATAATAGCCTAGTTGTAGAAGTATAAAATATAATTTTTACAAGCAAGCCCTATTTTTCTGACATCCCTGGATACTATTTGAATGCCACTACAGCAAATCTGTCCATACAGTAGCAAACCATTGTATTGCATTTAAGGAAATGTAAAGGAACAATATTCCTTTTTTTTCATGTTTTTAAAGTCTAAACTCATTTACAAGGCAACGGTGTGTTTGGAAAATGTTCAGGGCACTCCCTTTAACTTTTTTCCTTAGAACTGGCCTTAGCTCACTTGTTTTTGTGTTTTTACATGGGGAAAAAAAGAGAAGTTCAACCAATCCAACCAATGTCTTTCTTGTTCCTGTTGTGCCCGACTGCTGACAACAGAGAGCACCTTAACATGAGACAAATAGTTTATTCTGAACACAGAAGCAGAGAAATCTTTCTTATTGGTTCTCAATGTCAGTATGTGTCCTGTAGCTTGGTGTTATCAGTCTTGACCTGAGAAAATCATAAAAGTCTTGTGTTAGTTCAAAACTTTCTCAAAGGTGTTCTTGAGGAGTCATCATTCCTATCGTAGCTGATGATCTGAACTTTGTATTAAATCACAGTGTGTCATTATAGCTGGACAGACAGCGCTGAAGAATCAAAGTTTCTACAACAGTAGAATATTACACAAAACAACATGTGTTGTACAAGGTAAAGAATCCAGATACTTTATATTTTTAAGATATTTTCTAAAAGAATGGACCTTTAGAAGAATATATTGTGCTAATGTCATATTTTGCATTTCAATATGGAGTACTGCATTATTTTGATGGAGTTTAATTCATTAGATGATAAACTGTAGTAGAAAAATGTGTTTGCTACCGACTACTTGTAAATGTCTGTCCCTCTATCCTTTGTGCAATGTGAAGAACCAAAGACTTGTTCTTTCTGAAGATGGTACAGTATATTTTATTGTTTTATCTGAAAATGTTTAAAAAAACAAAAGCATTCCTTTTCTTAACAGCAGAATCTGACGTATTTCAGGGAGCCATACATGCTCATTTGGTACAAACATGTAAGCCGGGGGATTGCACAGATGCCAGGATTGGCCTCTGAAGGAGAAAGCTGATTACATGGCTGAAAAGAGAGGAAACAGGGAAAAGGAAGGGACAACACAGCAGCACTTTATTTAACATTCATTTTGAAAAGCTAATTTGATTATTTACAGACTGTGGAACTTGGCAAGTGGTTTTTGCTTCCAGACATCCAAAACATTATGCACAGACCAATTCACATGACATCTCCTACAAAATAAAAGCCACCTCACAGCAATGTACAGCTCGCCTCTCATACACTAAAGGAGGCACCGTTAATATCTGTAGGTCACACTATCCTGCATCTTGTATTTCTTTAAGCACCCAAATTCAAACATATGACCACTCTGGGTGTTGTTCATCTGGTGCTCTCACTAATCAAGCAAGCATGTTTTTTTTGAAAATTCTTAAATTAATCACATATCCCGCAAGCATGCTACAAAGCATCTACTTTGTGTTTGTATTTATTTAAGTATTTACTCTGTACTCAGTTTTTTATCATTAGACCTAAAATGAGTTAGATATTTCTGTGCCTTTGCTTTTTACAGACGCCTGCCACACACACTCAATCTGTTGTTGTGTCCCGTCTGATGACGGTTCAACCCTCTGCACATGAAGTGGATCATCAAGCTGCCAGACTGATAGTGACTGTATATACCAACACCTCTGCGCATCCTGTCTTTCCTCAACACTTGTACTTAAATGCGCTCAAGAAATTTGCATGAAAAAGGCCCAAATCCACAGCAACAAAAACAGGTACAGAGTGAATTTTATGCATTATGTAGCCTAATGTATGGTGACAGGCCTTCAAGACTCAAATAAGATATAGCAAATAGACATGCAGAAGTGTTTAAATTTTGCTTTTATTCAGTAATTAACATTTTTGTATCTGATATTTGACCTCCTCACCTGTGGCTTCAGTCTGCTTAAGGAGACATTATTATATTGTGGGCCTTTTGATTGGTCACATAATCCCTTTATATCCCTCTTCCATTGTCATTGAGAGCTGCACTCATCCCAGCAATACTGAACATGACTGTGTGTGTGTGTGGTCACTTCAGCTCCCTGCTCCTGTGGAGGGAGAGTGTGAAATGTGATTGGAATAGGAACAACCCATGTGACAGGTGAGAGTTTATCACACCTGACAGACGTAAGCAGCATTTTCCTCCTGAACCCAAAGACCTCTTAAACAAAGACAAGATAGTCACGTCAAACATTATAGGCTACGTAAAAACAAAAGTAAGAGCGAAGCATCTCCTCAGGCAGTAAACATGCTATCATAGCTTGTCCACGAGATATACAGACTGATTATGAACACAGAACTTAAATGTGTGTGTTTTCCATTATGGTCCCTTTTTGCAGAATGACAGTGCAAAAAATGTCACTTTGGGTTTAGGCATCTGTTTGAGGATTTTTTTTTCCTTCATTTCTGAAGTTCTATAAATATCATCCTGGGCATGCAAAGGGAGAGACTAGGCCAGCAGGAAAAAGGCTCAGTTACAGCAAAGTCTTTGGGCAGACGTGGTCACGTGGAGTCCTCAGCAACTAACTTTGAAACCAAAAGAATCATAAGTCATTGGTGTGTGGGATTTGTTGCAGTCGTGCTCTGAACGCTGCGTGGTGATGGGATAACAAATGTCAAACTGACAAACAACGACATGACTTTCACCATTATGGAAAAAAAAAAAGAAAAGCTAAGAAAATTTAAAAAGGAGGATTAGTTTCACAGTGAAAAGTGCAGATTCATTAACATTCATTACACAACAGTCAGACATGCAGTAAATACTAACAAATATGGAATTCAGCCTCTCATCATGGTGGACTCACTTCCTTTATACAAGCCATACTAAAATGGTCATTACTCTTTTTCTGATTGAAGAATGTTAATAATCTTTCTTTTCTTTAATTATCATCATTATTATATTATTATTTAAACTGCACTTTATTGACCATGCAAATAAACTGTCTACATACAAAGGTACATTTTGGTTTTATATCAATTTCCAAAAGCACAAGATTCAATGTCATTTTCTTTAAGCACAATAAGCCATGACAGAGGTTAAAGCCAATGCAGACACATTGTAGAATTTTCTGAATCTGTCCCCTTTCTTCAGGGAATCATCACCTCCACTCAGCTCTCACTGGTCTGCACACTGCCCACACCATGTCTGGGGAAATGTATGTTTTGTAAAGTTTCATACTTTGTACCAGTTGACTTTGTTGAATATGATCTTTGTGGTTCCTTGTTGTTGAATGCATGTAGCGCTATTAAACTTTGTGACACAGGACTTGTAAATACTATCTACAGTAAGAAGCTTTAGGACAAAGTCTGTGATCAGAGATTCTGGAGATATTTCCTCCTTTTACTGACTGATGCTTAATAAAAGCCAATAATCCAGAGTCGGTGCTTCAAGCCTCACTTTATTACCGGTTGTGTGTGTTTTTCATTCATGTTGAGGCAATGAAAAGAGCCTGAAGGGAGATTGTGCAATGACGGTGTTGTTGTGGATGGGAAACTGGATGTCTGATACAACAGCACCCCTTAGTGGCATGCGCATGTTAAATATAAAATACAGAGCACTAATGTAGATTTAAATGTTTTTATTAAGAAAAATCATCATCCTGTGTAGTTTTTTTTAGCTTAATGAACCATCTGAAAAACATGAAATACTCTACATGAATTATTTGAAATAGAAAGAAGCAGCTTAACTGTTTTTAGTTTAAAGTTATCAGGTGATCAACTCATTCATTGAATAAGGATTTGGGTTCTATCTAAGGGATATGTACACTATGACAGCTGGTTACATCACATACTGACCACTGACCATCATCCATATTCATAACACTGTGTCATACTTTAATAATCTCATTAGATGGTTTCTATTTCTGGTCCTCGGCATGTTTGTAATCCTCAGTAGCAGTTAATAATAGCAAAAGGTTCATCCAAAACATGAAGCACATTCCAGTTTGTTATGTTTCATTACGTCACACCTTCGTCATGAGCAAAATTCTGAAGAGGATTACATCACAGTCAATGCCAGTCACCACTACAAGCTTTTCACGAGACAAAAACAGTCTTAACTCTCACCTGGAACAACATCTGCAGGTGCAGCAGCAACAAAGCAAAACCACTGAAGCAGGGCTCACAGGTGTAGTTGCATATTCTAATATTTAAGTGAGATGTCAGATGTAAACTACAGAAGAAAGAGAGAACATGTTAAAAGAAGAAAATGAAAGAAGAATGTATATCAGGGATTTGTGCACACATGCTCAAGGTTTATCACCTTAACATTTTAATCCCCCTCAAATCATGGATCAGGAATCACTGTCTTTAACGGATGAAAGGAATGTCGACTTAAAGATACACTTGTGTAAAAGGAATTCACTGTTAACTGTGGCTTGGGAGAATTTCTTACATAAGCTCAGAGTGAAAGAACAATGATTTTGATCTTTAGCAGTATGAAAGTGTTTTATGAAGAAGAAGAAAAGTGTAAGAAAGGAGCATGTGCTTTACAGACTATAACTGTAAACTAAATATTACTGCACCTCCAGATGTTAGGCTCAATAAAAGCACAAATGTTAATGTAGTAAGAGATATAATCAATTTCAGATTATTTTCAACAATAAAAACTGTTAAACATGATTTAATGTTAATTTGATTCTTCTTCACTAAGGTAGGTCTTAAAGACTGCCTATAGGCTGGCTCAGAGTTCAATCAAAATCAATTAAATTAAATGTGTGTGTATGTGGTTGTCTGTGATGAATTTTGCAACTATAATTTCACTAGTTTGTTTTTCTCCCAGCAGATATGGAAGTTTTTGTGTGTGTGTGTGTGTGTGTGTGTGTGTGTGTGTGTGTGTGTGTGTGTGTGTGTGTGCGCGCGTGTGTGTGCGCGCGTGTGTGTGTTGTGTGTTCACTGCCAACCAAAGTCCCTTTAATCACAATCAATCTTAATTGTATTTCTATGGTGCCATTTCATAACAAATTTTCATAACACTTAAAAAGTGTTTTCTAGTAACATCTTCTTAAAATTGGGAAACTGACTGGAAATTGGTAAAATGCCGCAAAATGATAATGTTTATGCATACACATGAAGAAATAACTGATGGTTTAGTGGAAGAAAATGTTTGAATTTAAGTATCTTAACTTGCTCACCTGTTTAGGTAACCACACAACCATATGTTGGGGTCTCTTCTGTCTGATGTCTCTCATCCTTATGTTATAAAACACACGTTATATACCCTGCTATAGGCTCTGGGCCTGCATGTTATGTCAATCCCAGTTTGACTCGAGTAATGAATGTGCACACGTCACAGTCTGCTCCTAGGTCATCAACAAAAAAAGCCCTTCTATTGGTGGCCAGCAGCACTCTGTCTCCTAATCCGGTACACACAAGTTATATAAAATGGTCATCCAATCGCACGCCACTCACAGAAACAACTAGTCCAGAGCTTGGAGGTCTACTTGTGTGGTTCATCAGTTTCACCTGCAGCATCATGATTGTTATAGTGGACCTGCTGCTCATGCTTATAGACCTCACGTACTCCATCATTTCAGCTATTATCCAGACTTTTCTGCGGCCGCGACTGAAGTGCATAGACGGGGAGCTGTGTCTGATAACAGGGGCCGGGGGCGCCCTGGGTCGCCTGTTCGCCCTGGAGTTCGCCAAAGAGGGGGCCCATCTGGTGCTGTGGGACTGTAACACGGCTGCCAACGAGCGGACCGCCGAGCTGGCGCGCGAGCTGGGAGTGAAGGTGCACGCGTACACGGTGGACCTGTCCAAGCGTCATAGCATCTACCAGGCGGCGGACCTGGTGAGGGCCGAGGTGGGAGAGGTGTCCATACTAGTGAACAACGCGGGCGTGGTGGCCGGCCGGAGGCTGCTGGACTGTCCGGACGAGCTCCTTGAGAGGACTCTGCTCGTGAACTGCCACGCGCTGTTTTGGGTAAGACGTAGACGCACGCTGTTTTACGCATAACCAACTGAATCTGTAAAAAAGCTCTATATCTGCTTCTTACAGAGTCAAACTCAGCAGCCTGACATGAATTATATAACTCCCCCCCTTTGTCAGCTTAGTATTTGTGCACTGATGTGTGAAGGGATCAGATGTGAGCTGGTGCATCACACTCAACCTGCAGTCTGTCCCTGTGCCTGTTCAATGTGTTCACAAGCAGGTGGTCGTCCACTAATTCACTAAATAACAGGAGCTCACGCAAGCCCACCGGTTAAAACAGCACGTGACTGCCCTTGAGCCTCTTAAAAGTCTTAGTTCCATAATGCTCATATAATAAATAAGGGGAAGCTTATCATCTTTATGACTGATATCAACAACATAGCCTATAGTGGGCTGGTGTTCATTTTCAAAAATAAAATCTGCAGTGGCGGTTCTAGACCACTTTTCCTGAGGGGGCCAAACTGGAGCCAGTTGTTTTGTCAGAGGGGAACATTAAACCCAGGTGAAAATAACACAAAGCTTTAAAATATATATATTATGCCAATTAATAGTGCACATCATTAAATACTATGATTTATATTTGTTTCAGTAACAGTTTTTAATACTAGATTGTGAGTCCGGTTGTTGAGTTACCATATGTGCTCTTCCTTTTGGAGGGGTGGCCACAGGGGGGACCAAGCTGATAGACCCGCTGTTGGCCCCTGCCTAGAACCGCCCATGAAAACCTGCTGACCCTAATTGCAAAAAAGGATAATGGCTCAGTTAGTTGGCAACTTCCCCAGGTCCTTCTTAACAAGGGCATGAGGGTAAAACTGTTTTGACTTTCCTCTAAAAAGCACTAGGCCTATGCATTAGTGGCGCTAGAGAGTTGTATCAGGAGAGGTAAATAAACAAAAAAAATAAAATAACAAAGGCCTACCAGGTATGGAAGTGAAATGCACATTAAGAAATGTGGAAGTGGGCACAGTTTATTCTGCAAAAAGATGTAGGCCTGTGTAACAACCAATCCAAATCAAAGTCACCACAAAGACATTTCGTGATTTTGCAATAGCTACTTCATCTGTGAGCAGAAAGGATATGGTAATTCAGTCACCTGCCATAATACAAAACTCCTTCCATTGGGCAGCTTCCCGCCATCTGTGCTAATGCTAGTCAACCCAAGGGAGGCAAACAGCACATGACAGAAGTAGCTTTAGCTTAGCAGGCTAACTTACTGAAATATTGCAGATGGTCCAGGTGGTCCTCCTATTACTGTTCTTCACTGCCTTATTGGTATCACAATGTCATCCCCCGTTTTACATCCTCATTGCCGGGGCTAGTGGTCGGTGGTCCTCGACTGCATCTGCTTTCCCTCAGAAATGATCAAAGTAACGCAGTCTATAATCATCTACTTGTCAAAAAGTGATTGTATTTATAAAAACGTGACATTTCAGTGACTACTGGAGTAGAAACCTGAATGTTTTTGTTGTCCCACAGATCAGGCCGAAGACTATAGACAAGATCAAACTCACCTTATATTACAGTTTAGTATTCCATAAATACATTTCATAACTAAAGTGCTGGGACAGAGGGGTTTGAATAGGCCTAATCCCTCTTTACAAGACACTGCATAAAAAACAGATGAACCAAACGAAAACAAGTCAAATCATAACAAACTAACTGGGATGTCGCTGAGGGGTCAGGGATCCTATTGGTTATCCACCCTTGACTATGACACCACAAGCAATCTGACTGACTCAAGAAGGAACCTGCTGTTAATGTTAATAGATGTATATGTAAGCAAAAGTCATTTACAATGAGTTTAGATTTAAGGCAAACTATTCTGCAAGTGTCTGTTTCAACCCTTATTATCTACACTCTACAGTCTAAGGTTTCAACTAGAGACATTACATCACTGGCTGTCTTCTTATTGGATTTCAATTCCATCAAATGTTTTTGAAAGCATACTGATACTTAACATTTCTTCCCTATTTCTATAAAAGGCACTCAAATTGTTTTACTGATCTAATCCCGTCCAACAGATGACAAAGGCCTTCCTGCCTCAAATGAAAGCAAAAAACTGCGGCCACATAGTAACTGTTGCCAGCGCTCTCGGGCTCTTCAGCACTGCATGTGTGGAGGTAAGATCAATGTTTGAAGAGTTCCTCAGTAAAAAGAAATCCTAGAAAAGAGAATCCAGATCACTCTGTTGATGTTGCTTCCTCTCTTCTTACAGGATTACTGTGCTAGTAAATATGGAGCTGTTGGTTTCCACGAGTCACTGACACATGAGCTGCTAGCAGAGAACCTGGATGGTATCAAAACCACTTTGGTCTGCCCTTATATTGTAGACACAGGGATGTTTGCAGGCTGCGAAATCAGGTGAGATGCCACACTGTATTTCTGGTTGTAACATTAAGGGGGAGATGGGGATAGATATTTTATATATCTTTTTTGATTACATCAAACAGGAAGGAGATTCAGACTTTGATTCCACCTCTGGAGCCTCTCTACACTGTACAGCAGTCTATGAAAGCCATTTTAGGTGAACAGCAGATGATCTGCATTCCTCGCCTTATGTACATCCCCTTCCTCACACGAGCGTGAGTATTGATCCTTGTGTTCTTTACATACAGTATACACTCTTACACCCACTACAGAGGTACTGCTAAGACTATATTATTCATGAGAAATAAAACAATTCCCATTTTAACCTCTCTTCTAGATTACTTCCTTGGGATGCAAATGTGGCAACCTATCGCTTCATGGGAGGTGACAAATGCATGCTACCCTTCATCAAGAATGTTGAACTGAAGACCTCCAATGGCCTCATCAAATCCTCCTGAAAACTTTTAATCTTATTCATTTCTGGACCTACACGGACACCAAAGGCTAACACTGTATTTTTACATGATTTTGTCATCTGAAGGGAAAGCCTACACTCTGAAGAGGGACTGTTAATGGTTGATGTGTTCCCTCGAATGTTGTATTGCACGCATATTGTCATTTTGGAGTTTTAAATGATCACATCTTAAAAACTACATCTTATTCAACAGAATTTCCTCTTATTGATTTACCTATAAACTAGAGGTCAAAAGTCAGATGCACAAAGCCAGATATCTTCATGTTAATACCACACAGAGGAAAGAGACTGCAAAGATAACAGATCTATACAAGTGCCTCTTTTTATTCACATGGACAAACAGTGCAGAAACAAAGACCAGACATGAATAAACCTACAGGAAACATGCAACAGAAAAAAAGGATTAAGCATTATGTCTGAACCACAGACCTAATTATCATAAAAAGGAATTCAAACATACAAAAGAAGCGCTAAAGAAATCCCTCCCATGTGATTCAGATCTTCCACAATACTGCCCAAATGTAGCTCTGCTGCGGTTATTGAAATAAACTGATTGTATGTACGTTGATATCCAAATCCTTTCTTTGTCTCGCCACACAGCAAACAAAAGGCTCTAATGCAATACAGCAAATGTTAAGTCAGCCTTTGTTCATGTCTCTAAAAATCCTTAAAAAAAAAAAAAAAAAAAAAACCCTTTCATTAGACATCACACCTTCAACTCAGGCCAAATCACAGCTCCTCCGGTAAATCCATCTGTTAAGTTCAGCTGAAGCGGGTCTGTCAAGTGACCTGAGGTCACTGTGGCTTCTTCTGCGACATATGGAGGTCTCTTTTTCTTTTTTTTCTTTTTTAAATGTGATCATTGTTGAATCAGTTTCAAACCAGCTGCACAGTGGCTGCTTGTAAATATCCCTGCAGGTACTGGAGGGCTTCTGCATTCAGACTGGTGGTCAGCATTGATGGAACCTGCGTTTAAAAAAAACATGAAACAGGAATCATTGATTTGCTTTCTTTGTTGTCCCATCATCTGTAGCAGAAATACAGTTCTAATCCACCAGGCAGCAGTGTTGGGTACTTTACTAAAAAAATAGTAACTGGTCACAGTTAATAGTTACTACTATCAGAAAGTGACAAACTACCCACTTGTTACTTTTTCCCCTTTCAATCCTCTTATTAATGTTCACATTATTTTGTTTTACCGTGGCAGAATTGTGCTGCGTCAACTCTCACATTTCAAATATCGCTGTAGTCATTTTCAATATGTAGGTATTCTACCAATTAGATCTCTGAAGGCCACAGACTCAACAGTTGATATGTCTATCATTCTATTAGTAAGGCTTACAGATAGTGGAGCAGGTGGTGTTTTAAATCAAGCTGGCTGTTTGGATGGAGAGTCTCCTCCTTGGTCTGCAGAGTTAAAGTCTTAATATGTGATTTTTCACACTTAAATGTAATAGAAATCAAGTATCTCCTCTGAAAATAACTCTGAGTCATGACTGTCTACAATGGGTGTAACACCTGAGTCCCACTGTCTGTGATGTTTTCAGAGTCCTATCTTCAGTTTGTTTACATCGTCGGGACGGCCGGCTGACTCCTCCCCTCACGTATAAAAGTTGTTTAATTGAGGGACTAGAGAAAAGAAGAATAACATACTGTACTCACTGCTTAACTGTGTTTCTAGATCACGCTCATTTCAGGTACATTTACATGCAGTGTGAAGATACGAGCATAATAAATCGCTAGCATTAGCATGCTAACACAACAATCCAGCATGAGTTGTTTTGGTTTCATGCTGGTGCTCAAGGGTGACATCTGCTGGATCAAAAAAAATCACATAAAGCCTTTAACTGTATCTGCAGCACAGGGCTCTCTGGACGCATTTTGTTGTTTAGCTCGGTGCTTTGTTGAAGTTTTCATTCCTGCGCATTAACTATATTCTTCTCGTTTAACTCGACCAGGGGAAAATAATGTCGGTGTTTCCTGGACAGAAAACTCACAGCTGAATGATCACCTTTCTGTTTGTTTACTGTGAGATGTTCTTTTCTCCCAGGATGCTATCATGCTAACCATAGCGTCACCTCGCCTGCTTGTTGTCAGCTGTAACGAGTAGCGTGTGCTTTTAAATGTCAGTCATTGTAGCGCGTTATTGAATCCGGAAAGTAACAAATTCATTGACAGTTACCTCAAATAGTAGCTGCGTTACTTAGTAATGTGTTTTTCCCAACACTCTGAATTTTAGTTCTAGTAAAAAAAAAAACATGCACTCAGTTCACTAGTTTTAGCATAGCTTGTTAAAAACATCTAAACCTACCCGTCCTGGACAAGCCGTAGACAGCTTGTGGAGAGACTGAGCCAGAAGGATCTTTGGATTGCCGACAGCGTCTCCAATTGGGTCGTGCTCCTTCTTCCCTGCAAAGGCCAGTTGTGAGAATGCTGTCTGATAGCCAGGTGTGTCTTCAATGTCGATGAAGTGCTCATCGTCTGGGATGCTGTCGTCTTCTGGCAACTCAAACAGACCAATGAGAGCCTGAAGCAGAGGGGTCCTGAAAAGACACATTCAGACTGAAATTAATGGTCTTAAGTTTAACGCACAACAACAAATTAAATCAACACCCTTGCTCCTATGCAAGACATTTTGCAGGGACTGGAACCATGAAACTGCATTCTAAAGGATATACTAGACAAGAGATCAATGTTTTTTTGCACAATGACTTAAACAATCTGAAGGCCGTCGTTCATTATTACAGACTAGCATACCGAGGGCGTTCCACCATAACATTCTGTATGGCACACTCATTTACACTATTGTTTACAATGCTGTCAAAGGAAAGACAGCAGAAGTTTGCACAGTTGTGTAGCCTACAAAGAGGACAGACGGGCTGTAGAGGCCAGGTCAGATTAAGCAGGGGTTTTCAAGCAGTGCCTCCAGGAAGTTGTGATGTCGCGATCGCAACAATTAACGAAAATTCAACCAATCCCGTGAATTCTGGGCGACCTCGCAATTTTTTCCCAATCAACACAACCTTTTCTGCAACTTTGACCAATCAAAATAGTTTCCCCTGGGAGTTTCACCAATCATAGCAGTCCCCCACGACAACGGCGAGCCATACGTCACCAAAGTTTAACTCACTTCCTTGTTTACATACGCAGATAAGATACATATACTGTAAATTTCCCCATTGTGGGATAAATAAAGGATTATCTTAGATGCCGACATGTCTGACACAAACGTCACACATTTACCTACAAAAACTACAGCTAAGGACCATGCAAGGCAATTCCCAGTTGTTCTGCATGGAAGCAGGGGTAAACGTTTTGGCACCCCATGCAGCGTTGTGGTGAGACACAAATGAAAGTCATCGATCTACCGCAAAACACACCAGGAGAACGACTAAAACACGCAGACAACATACAAGACAAATCACAGTGACAGAGGCTGCTGCATCTAGATGATCGATTACAAGTGCTGAAAGAAGCAAGGAGAGTTAGATAAATATGCATAGATAGCTTGTCTGATTGCAATACAAACGGTGTGTGTGTGTGTGTGTGTGTGTGTGTGTGTGTGCGTGTATTAATGAAAATAGATCAGATGAAGCGTGTGTGTGTGAGAGAGATGTCACTGAATGAGGCAGAGGAATATGCAACTTCACAAAGATAATGGCTCAAGTTAAAAATAGTCATCACTCAATCACATCGAAGTGTGTCTAAGAAAAAAGTTTAATAATAAAAAGTCTCAATTTTTTTTTTTTAATTAAAAAAATAAATAAATAAATCGCAACTAGTGTTGCAATTTTCACTTGCTGCTGCAATTTAATTGCAAAAAAACATCTAAAAGCATTGCAGTGTTTTTTAAAAGCTGCAAAATCAGGCATTTTCGTAGGCCGTAGACATTCAATTAGGCCGCAACAATCCCCCAAAAAGTCTGCAAAATCCTGGAGGGACTGTTCAAGGAGTGGGAAAGTGAGCCTCCCCTGAATGAACATAATATTTGCTGCATCACTCCATCACAGGGTGTCATAGGGAAAGACAATTGATTTTTCACTCACAGATTTGCCAAGGTCTCCTCTCCAAAATACTCCCTAAACTGCCCACGCAACCCCTTCAAACGTGCGATGAGCACCTGCTATACAAAAGTCCAGTTGCAGCCCTGCCCTCCCCACATTTTCCAAGTTTCCAATGAGCTCCGTTCAACATACTTTAAGGAACCCTGTATGATGAAAATGTTATGACAGAATGACAGATGACAAGTACTAGACTAAACTCACCAGAGTTTGGTGTACTCCGTGTCCATCATGGAAGGACATTCAGTCAGGATTTTTGTAATACCGACAGCACAGATTTTCTTTTCTACTGGTCCAGAAACCTTTTGAACCTCTGGAATTATTATTTTCTCCAACACCATACCAAACATTCTGCAAGACGAAAAGGAAAGGAGAATTACTATTGGACATTTTCATTGTAGTAGTAAATACACTAACATTAAATACACTGATGAGCAGTCAAATGAGGAACTATAGGAGCGAGGAATACAGCAGGCAGGAGCAAACGATCTGCATTGATCTCCATGTTCAAAGGAGCCAACACTCCCTTTGCCAAAGCATATACAATAGACTGTATAAAACAATGACATTGACCCATTGGTTTCTGAGGAGGAACAATATATCTCTACCATTCCACCAATCAAGAAATGTTAGCGTTAAGGTGGGCCTCAGGCCTCCAGGTTAACAGTTACAATACGCCCACCTTTCAGTCAAATCAGACAAGCCCTTAATTAAATAAAATGTATGTACGCCTTAACATAATCAAAATGGATGAGTTGTAAAAAAAAAAATAAAAAAAATAACGTACCCACCCTACAGTGTGTACCAAAAAAGTAATGAGACCAGACTGTAACAATGAGCATTCTAACATGTTAATCAGACTTCCTGGGCATTTGGAGCCAACCTTACGGACACTTGAGGACCCGCAGTCTTTTTTTTTGGCATTGGCAACATTTTTCAATACCTGAGGATGCCGCTGGGTACATGGTTTGTTTTACAGTGAAGTTTGCCCTTAACCTATGTGACTAACAATCAGTACATCTTTCTCCGTTTACCATCTTCTCCATGAAATATTGCTATAGATCACCTTATTATACTTAATGAAAAAACTTGTATAATGTTTAGAAACACCTTCTTTTTCCACTGTTAAACTGGGTCACCTCTGAAATCCATTGTAACTGCTGACTGCAGCTTTCATCCTCCACAAAGTGCCACCTTTAAAGCTTTAAGGAGCCCAGTGTGTGATAAAGCTCTGGCTGAGGTACTCCTCTCTATTTCTGGAATGTTAGACTTCTTTGCAGTGAGTAGACCAGGTTTAAATCTTTTAAGTGGGGCATGAAAGGGACTGCCAGTCAATGATTCTTTTGTGTGGTTAAGGTCAAATCGACTTGTCATGTTCCTGCTGCTGACACACAACACTGCTGTATGAACCCTCTAAGTAACAGCAGTCAGACATATAAATGTTCTTCAGAAAGTACACTTACTTTGGCTGGATGCTGTCAAAAATCTCCTGAAGTGCAATAGCTCCATATTTAACACAATACAAGTTGATAAACACCAAGAAACCTGTGAGAAAGACAGAACACCACTTACAACTCAGAAGGAACAAGGGTAACATGTACACTATACTAAAAGGCTTGCGATAGCGTTGGACAGAATAATAGATGTAAACAGAACAACAATACTTGTAAAGGGACAATTTAACTAACTTTTGATGAACTTGGTGGTTTTGGAGCTTTGTAGCCTCTGGAAAAGCAAAACAAAGATCTGTTTCCTGTAATGAGTGATCGAGTCTCTAGCAAAAGAAAAATCAAACATGTCAAAGGAGACAAAAAAAATAATCAAGACTTCTATCAATCAATTTGACAACCCACAGTAACAGGAATGGACTTACGTGGGCATGTGCTCAATGATGCTGTTGAGAAGGTAAAAACCTTGGTGGTCATTGGCCTTAGAAGCAATTAGTTTTTGGAAAACTCCAAGCAAACCAGGCTGAGAGGGAGAGCGGAACAAATGTCAACTTACAGGTCACAGAATTAATCATTTACAATCCACAGAAAGTGAGAATTAAATAGATAAATACAATAAAGTAAAGGATAGATACAACTACACATTTTCTCTGCTGTATAGAACACTTTCACCACTCACTATTTTATCTGCAGCAGAGCTGGCAATAGTGGCCGCTCCCTTCTCCAGGTAGGCCTGAAGCAGGCGCACCAGAGGGGGGATGTTTCCTGTCCGCTCCCACAGCACCGGCTGCAGCAGGTGAGGGAATAAGCCCATGTAGGTCGAGGGAATAGAGTTGGAGTGGATCTCCAGGAGGAGAGACATCACCTGGAACACGTATGGAAGGAACTCTACAACAGAGGACAGAAGCAGGAAGAGTTGAGTGTTTTTACACAAACAAAAATGACTTTCAGAGTCTTTCTTTTGTTTACACACCCTGAACATCGTTCTGAAGGATCTCGGTGAAGACGGGGAAGAGCGCTTCCTCGAAGCTGCTGACAGTGGTGGGGTTGGCCTTGCAGGTGATCCGGACAGAAAGGCACAGCGACTCAAACAAGTAGTGGTTAAAATGAGGCTTGCTGGGATTCTAAAAAAGGAGTTGACAGATATTGGATCAGGTGACAGTTGTGCCCCCCTCAACAAGTCAGCATCTTCGTGAATTCATCTTGTATCCACTAAAGAGTAAAGTCTGTGTGTTACCTTGCTGACTAAGAGGAGCTTTTGAGTGAGCTGACCAATCAGAGTGGGAATGTAGGGAACAATGGAGTCCTGGAGCAGGGAGAAGCTGCGCATAATGGCTTTAGAAATAAATTAAACATTAAGAAAAAGAATGCAAGGACATGATGAGGTTACTTCAAATAAGTGCAGAGTGACTGTGAAGCATTAGAGGAGTTTTTACATAATGGAAGACAGGTTTACCTTTCATGATGTATTCGTTTTCTTCAGAGCCAGGTACAGCCAGCGCATTAAACAGGTTGTTTAGCAGCTGTTCAGTAAAGGGAGCCATCTCTGCAGGACTGATACTGAAAAGTTCAAGAAAAGGAGGACAATAGGTCAAATAATGGCTTGGCCATTATTTGAGGCATGGCCTCTATACACATGTCCTAACTGACTTTCCTTGTTGATTTATCTCAGTTAATGTAAACACTTTGTTTGATGAATAGAGCTGTTATTAATGACAGTACTACTGCAGTAAAACACTGAATACATCTGATGCCTTTACAGAATGATAAATAAAAAGGCTTTCTTCTCAACATCTAAGGGGTTGTAAATTAAAAGCATACTAGTAAAGATTAAATGTAGACAATTTACACTTTCACCTAATTGGTTAAAATACACAACTTGTCCATCTTAAACACTTTTTACAATATTGAAAATGTACACATCGTCTGCTAGCAGTCACAACTGTTATTAAATCCCCCCCCGAAAAAAAATCAGTTCTGTGGAAAGATGTGACTAAGGAAGAATGTATGACATGTTACACATAAATACAGCAGAATTCCAGTATATCCTCTGTAAATATCTCTGAGTCATGACTGTCTACAATGAGTGTGACACACGAGTCCCACTGTCTGTGGTGTTGTCCCACTGTCTGTGGTGTTGTCTGGGCCGTGTTTACATCATGTTTACTTGGAAGGGACAGCCGGCGACATCTACTGGATCAAAAAGTCGCACATTCTTCTTCTTTAAGAATCAAAAACAAATTGTCCCTGCTGTTCCAAACATTCCTATTAGGTGATGTACAATTACTGCTCACATTTCATGTATTGGAGAAAAATAATGAAGCTAATTGGCAATACCATATAGCAGTGCTTCCCAAAGTGTGGGCCACAGCCCCCTGGTGGGCTGTGTGGGTACTGCAGGTGGGTGAAAAGCCCTCCACCAATTTTGAAAATAAAAGACATATCACAATAATGTTGATTTGCCATGAGTCAACCCTTTAAGTGATTAGTAAGGCGTGTGATGACTATTCATGGACATAATGTTTAGTAAACCTTTGTGTCTATCTTGCCATGTCCAATAATTTTACCCTAACTGAAAGTTATAGATGTAGTCATTTCTTTTTTTTTTTTTTTTTTTTTTAAATAATGGGCCCCGGAGTAATTTTGTATTTCAAAGCGGGGCGCAGCAGTCTTAAGTTTGGGAAAGGCTGCCATATAGCAACGTCACTGTGGTTAAACCATTCATACTAACAGTGTGGTGTTATTGGGGCCTCTCATTGTGAAAAGCCTCTCCAAAGCGTGGGCAGCATAAGTGTGCTCCACCGTGCTCACTGCCTGCAGATGAGTGATCAGCAGAGGAACTGCCTGCAGGAGCTGATCCTTTGGAAGCTGAAGGGAATAAACAGAAGAGGAAGCTGTGATGTGCTCAGTTTTAACATTTTAAAGTTAACTAATTGTGGAAACATTTTTTAATCCTTACCTGGCTTCTGAAGATCATGACATACTTGATGGCATCGGCCTTCAGCACTGGAAACTCATTTACTACAATCACAATAACATGCCGAGTGTCATTTTCAGTCTATTTGTAAGCCAGCTGCTATAACACATAATTTGTTATATCTGAAGTACATTGAGAACTGTGACAGTGTTCTTACCATTGGGTGATTTTAAGTCGGTGAGAATGTGGTTCACAAAGAATTCATTCAGATTGACCAACTCGTTAGCTTGTGTGATCCCATGCTGGTGAGACACAAACAATAGAAAGACTGAGTACATAATTTTGTTTATATGAAAAATGTCTTAATCAAAGTCAATCATACCTTCTGTGTCTGTGCTTTAGATGCCAGTGATGTGACCAAATAGATGGCAGCGTCTTTATGTTTCCAGTTCTCTCCGGGGTTCTGGGCATAGTCTGACAGCATGGAGCTCACATAGCCAGAGAAGATGGCTGTGACGGGACCCTCAAAAAACTTACAGAGGCCTCTCACCAAGTCACAGGCTGCCCTACGACGAGTGTCGATGTCTGAGGAACGACAATGACCAGTTTAACAAACATGACCATCATTAGGCTTACTTTTGTCAGAAGATCTATTGAGATTTGATATTTAGGATTTAAACTCAGAAACAATTACAATGCATATAAAGTTCAACATCCCTTCCTGCCTGGACAGACACTCATACATTGATGTAAACAATTTACATTAGTGATAATCAATAATCTTTACCAGATCCTTCAAGGTCTCTTCTGATATATTCTTCAGAGTTATCTTCAAAGGCCTCCTCATCAGCACCTAATCAACCATTACAAGCAGTATGGTTCATTTAACACAGTGTGCAAGTACATGTCTGTATTCAAGCAGCTACAGACAACACTTCTATGAGCTGCAGAAAGTGTATACTCACTTCTGAACTCCATGTTGGGCACAATGACCTTCTCACAAATACTAGTGAGTGTATTCTGATCCTCAAACAGATGCTTGTAGTGTGGTCTTTCACAGACCGATGCCAAGAACTGGATGGCATTGCTTACCAGCTAAAACAGAGATGAGGTGTATTATTGGTACAGGGAGAGTGAATTTCAGAAGACAGAAACCTATTCAGATATGTTAACTCACCAAGTCATATTTAACTTCCTGCCCGGTAGAAACTAAGAGGTTCCAGATAGCTGTGACGAAGCGCGGCAAATATGGTTGAAATTCTTCATCATACTTCTGAGCATAAAGAGCGGCGTTGTCACAGATCTGAGACTTCAGCAGCTCGAGTAGACCCGCCTCCTCCTCATCCTATGAAGTAGCGATAAAACATACAAGTGTTAAAGAAACCGATATAGTACAGCAGGGCTTAAAATGTATCACAGGAGAGAAATTTAAACTCACATTTGTCTGTAACAGTTTATTATCCAAGGTCAGTAGGCCATGGAAATTTGTCATCCAGGTTTCCATGTTGTCTTCAAAGAACTCTGGAAGATCCTGTGTAAAAGATTTAAATTTTCTTTTTAGAGCAGAGAGATGTTTGTTCAAGGGTATGCACTCAATACCTTACACAACAGCTATTACATGCTGTATTTATTTAACCAACCAGTATGTAGGGCTGTTTGTGACACAAGAGTTGTGTTAGAAGAACAAGATTTTGCGTTAGCTTTCAGAGCTTCAGATGCTGATGAAAAAACAGATTTTCCTGACAGCTCGAGTAAAATGTGCATCCTACTCATATTCACTAATAAGATCCACAACACAGTAAACCTCTGTAATCTAATGGCTGACCACGCAGTCAGCTGATGAGTCAGTCGCAGTGGATGGCACTAGAGAAGGTTATAATTCTAACAGCTCCTGTTCAAATGAGTCTTGTCAACATCGAGTTAGAGCACAGAGGTTGGCAGTGCTGCCTCCAAGTGTGGGGATACTACAGATCTATACTAGTGTCTGTCCAAACCAGCAAAGCCTAAAGAGTAGATTTAACTACCTGGAAGTTAAGACTGTAGAACAGCTTGGAGATGAGTGTGAGTGAAGAGAAGAGGACTTTCAAGGCATTAACGTCTGTAGCGTGAGTCTGACACAGCTCAATAGTCGCCTGCAATAAAAAGAGTATAAGCATTTATACGTTGGTAAGATGATAAAGCAACTGATGTACATTTAAGTGTGGTGGTAACTGAACTGCAAGCCATTACAAACCTTGAATAGTTCTGTCAGAGGCAGGGCAAATGTGTCCAGTACTAGTTTGATTTCTGACCAAAGCTCATTTGACTTGAACTCATGGCGGTACCTTAAAAAAAAAAAAAGGTAAAGGTAAACATGCAAGATAATCATTTCTGCTTGAATCTTATCATAAACACATTTAAACCATTCAAATGTGAGATCTACCTCTTGAAGAGAGAATGTGCTGTGCGAAGCACACCATTGATGATGTGGAAATCTCCACTTCTAAAGCGGGTCACCATTTCAGTGAGCAGGTCCGGCCATTTTTGAGGGAAGTCTTCCCGTCCTATTATACTGATGGCATCGCTCAACTGTTGAAAGTAAAATGACAGAAAGGGGCCTGGTTGAGCACCCTTCTTCACATTTAAAAATCAGGGAATTCAAGGCATTGTGACTTTTGAGGATGTACCTGTTTCTGAATCTGTTCTGGGCTGCTCAGCATCAAATTTACAATGTTTGCTTTAATCGCTGTTCGGTCTGCATCCGAAACTTTGTTTGGCTCATCTTCAACCTTTGAGTGAACATCACACGCAAATCAGTTCAGGTAAAGAAGTATAGATTTTCTGTACAGGACACACATGTAAACTCAGAAAGACTTACGATGCGCCAGTTTCTTTTGATGTAATTCTTGAATGTAACAGCAGCACAGACACGAATCACATTGTCTTGAGACTTCTCCAGCAGAGTTAGAAGTAATAAGGGGTAGTTTTGGTTCCCCTCCACAGACTCAAGAAACTTTTCAGCTGAGAAAGAAAACAGATCAAATGGGCGATATAAATCAGAGATACCACTATCAAGGGCAGAGGTAGAAGAAGTAGGTCGTTTATGTAAACAATATATTTGTATCTTAACTGAAGCTAACGCTAGTTGCATTACCTGGACGTCTGACATTGGGGTCTGGGTCCAGTGTTTTCCTCAGGAATTCGGTGAGGCTTTGTAGGTTAGCATCATTTAATTCCATGCTGGAAGTTGCTAAAGGACAGAGCACATAAAGAATGTACTTCACATCCATTTGATCCAGATGATATTGCCTAAACTTACTACATATGGATGGTTATATTATCTAAATGCAAAATAATTCTGGACATGGATTTCAGCCTATACTCACAGTAAAAGATCACAGTCCTTAGACGTTACCTGGTGTTTGCTTAGCTAACTGTTCAAGTCATCGGCGTTGTAATTAAGACATATTGTTTCACTGCTCTATTGACAAGTCAAAACCTAGCTCAAAGCTGCAGTGCTAGTTTCAGTCACATGCATTCTGCCTCTGATATTAGCTTCCTAGCAGCTCGCCTAGCTAGGAAGGCTACATCGCCTTGGTCTGGCATTAGCTCATTTAGCCCAACTGACTGCAGATCAGTCCAATGTGTATGCTAGCTGTAGAAAGGTTGTCTAGTCCTCTACAAGTTAACACAGTAAACACGTGGTTGTTGGGATACTTCTTAATAATGAGTTTCACATAAGTCTATCATTTGATAAACAACTTAAAATACAATACTATTTAAAGCGGGATGGAAAGCAGTATCCCGACTCCAGCGAATAGACTGATCCAGCCACCGGTCTCATGTCCTGCTAGTGTTAGCATAAGCTTGCTAATATGTTTTGTGCTAACCATAAAGTTAGCCAATTTCTGAAAAACGCGATTTTACTCGCAGATACTGCGTTTTGATTCAATAACACGTCTGGACCCAACATGACTGAACTTGTAAATAATGCAGCAGTTCTACGTCTTACCTTTACAGTAAATTTGAGTGAGAATGGGATGGAAAGACACTGTCAACCGCTCACAGACGTGCTCGTCGCTCCAGCTTTCAAACGTCTGGAGCGAAAGGAACTGCGCGGTTAGTATAGTGCGCATGCGCAGATGTTAGAGGAAAAAGCTGTAGGACACACCCCCTGCTTGGACGGTTTCATCAAGTTCAGCAACACTAGACACCTTCTTGCTCTGAATAATTTTTAAATATTACAATTTAAGGGTAATAATTGATTCCACAATAAAATTGCTGAAATGTCTTTCTAGTTTGAACTTATGGCTTTAAGAAGATGCATAAATTGGAGCTTGGAGATGTGATAAAACATTAAAAGTAACAGCTTTTATTCAACCTCAAGGGGTCTCAACTCATATTTTTCAAAGTTAATAAACTGAGAAATTGACCTCTTCACATTTTAATTGTGAAAGCATGAAGGCAATCATCACAGAATGTCAGTCTTTAACAATAATGCACTTAGAACAGTTTATCTTAAGTGTTAAACAAAAAACAGCTTCAACACAGAAAACAGCTGTAATGACAACAAACACATTTCTATAAACGACAACACAAAGAAAACACTTTTAGTGAGCTTAATCCTTTTCCTGTTTTACAGGTACAGAGGGAACAGAGGCTCAAAGTATGAGCATGCTACAGGTTGTGCGTCTGACGGATGTTTAAGGTGTCTCGCAGCATCAGGTCACGGAGTCTCCAAAGTGCATCTGCCATTGTCTTGTGGGCCCCTTTACTCTTAAGCCAGTGGGATGGTAGTCTGCTCTCTTGCTCTTTTGTCAAACGCACATCTTGTTTTTTAACTGAAAGTAAACAAATAAAACATTAAAAGTACAAGTATGGGCATTTTCACCATTGTGATTCATTTGTTAGGACGGATGTTGATATATACTGTATATTTTTGTTTTTAAGTTTTTCCTTAAAATGTAAAAATATGTATTATACCATAAGAGGACTATCAGTGACTGATCACAAAGAAAGCCACAAATCTACTGTATGGACAACTGCTCATATTATATTAAGTGTTGTTACTAAGTTAGACAAACAAGACTTAGGAGAACATATCTCCAAAGCTATGTTAGCTATTTTGATTAGCTTTTCTTAATCTCTGAAAATCAACAAACAAACTTAACCTGAGAGAGTGTGGTCCCACTTGCTAATGGTGGTGGACTCTGCTGTTAGGCCCTCAATGTATCTGAGGTACGCCTCAGAGTGGAGCAGTCGCTGAGTCTTGGCTGGTGGGGATACAAACACTGGGGTGGAGGGCTGCTGGGGCGCAGGTTGTCCCATGTGGCCTTGTCCTGGGTAGGGTGGTGGAGCTTGCTGCCCTGGGCCCAGCAAACCCATCTAATGGATACATTGTAAAAACAGTATTATTGCTGATTTTCACTTCAGTACTCCCACAGCATTTCAACTTCATCATTAACTTGATTTAATTAAATCACAGTATGTCTTCAAATGTCACAAGTATCACATATGGGTTCTACATGTTTGTAGATTAGGGCTTTACACACAAGGCTGCCATCAAAGCAATGAGGGGTTTAATGAGGGGCAGAAAGGAGGTGTCCAGACTAGTTCACCCTATGGCCTCTCTGGACATTCTACAAGCCAAGATGTACTGTATGTTGGACGCAGTACTTTTCTCTTGTAAATTGAGCTTTAGAAAGATGGGAAATTTAAAGTAGCACACTTTAAAAATTTTACATACTTTTTAAGACGTGTCCACTTTTGTATTGGCACCAGAGAGATTTTTCTTTAGGGATTCTGAATATAAAATGTGCTAAATTTGTCAGTTGGACTTTCCAGAATAATTCATAATCTTGGAATTGAAGCAGACGTTGTGAAATTGATGATAAAGTTTAGAAAGGGCGGAACCTCAATAAACTTACCTTTTAGTCAACCTAATCTATTTCTTGATGTTATTCTGGAGTCTCATTTTCATCTCGAAACACATTCAGTAAATTTGTCTTTCATTGTTAGCAAAATGTATCTTCTTTCTGATCTTTAAATGGTTTGCATAATTACTTTCTTAAGGCGCACTCACACTTGGCAATCTGTCAGTGCCCAAGCACGTTTGACCCCCCAAAGTCCAGTTTGTTTGGATAGTGAGTGCTCCATACACTTGGTTGGCCCTGGCACAGTTGGAAGAGGTGGGCTTCAGCAGGTACGGGTCTGGTATTGGGTAACTGTGCAGAGTGTGAGTGTACCCTTACAGAGTCTTAATGCTTACCTGTGATCCATGTGTGTTTCCTGCTCCACCTGCCAAGCCCGAGACCCCTGTAGTGATATAACCATCAAAAAGACAGTCAGAAGAGCAGCAGGCCACTTGACAATTGGTTCTTTGAAAGACTACATAAATTCAGAATTAAAATTTGAAGTGTAGTTTCAACCACATTTCAATCCTTTTGAGTCTCAATAAAGCATATATTGCTTTAGCTATCAGGTTTCTTTGTTTTGCTAATTAGAAAAATTAAATTTCTCTTAATGACACATTACCAATGAACTTACTGGTAATGAGCAGAACAAATAGCAAAGTTCCAGTTGAGGCTTTATTCACCCAACTGATTAGTCATCAGCTTAAAGCCCTCCGCCTATTGGTACAGGTAGCCCCTCCAGCAAGTCAGACTGGTAGACAAGAAGCACGCCGTGGCAGGTTGGGGTGGCCATGAAAGCACTCTTACCAAAGTACTGCATTCCAGGAAACCCAGGCAAAACGGGCAGGAGATGTTGGGGGAGGAGAGAAACCCCCATGTGGTGTGTGGGTATGCCAGCCATACTAAACATGCTGTTTATGTGGCCCCGGGAGGGCATCAGAGCTGACCTATATCCTCCCATCATACCTTGTTAGGAAGGAGAGGTGGTAACACAAGACAGCAACATGCATCAGTCATGCATCCACTACTTCACTACCAAGCATGCAGAAACGTGCTCATTCATATCAGACCTATTCAATTTGTGAACTGTGGGCAGAAAACAGACTTTTAATGACCTCAGGTCAGCCCTTGACTCATTTATTTAAAAAGTATCAAAAAATGTAAAAATGAATATTTTAATATTTAAACAATTGGTTTGAGAAGTGGATATTTAGGAGTCAAACTGTTTAGAAAAAGATGTGAGTGCCACATTTTGCGTTTATTAAAACACAAACTTGAAAACCTTTAAAAGTTGAAATGTAAAACGTTTAAAAAACACCTAGCTTGTCCAGGTCCTTGCACTGAATAGGCCTGATATATATGATTTCACTCAATCAACGGATCATTATGATGGATATGAATGAAAATAAAAGCCACACAGATTGATAAAAAGCAGAGGTTTGATACTCATGCACTACCTCTAAGCACTACTTCATTTAAAGGTCATTATTCTCAAAGGGTGCACAGCAAGACACTTCATGTTCGAGCAGCTAGCTTAAAACAGTCAAGGTGTGGGTTTCATAAATTATGTTAGAGGCATCACAATCACAAACATGCTGATATGGGTCTGATAAGGGAACTAAAAATGTTAACACATCTAGCAGCTGAGCTTCTTATTCCAGCCTTGTAGTGTACACTGGGGATCCATCTGTATCTATGAGGGGTTACCTGACACAGGCGTCATGCTGGGATTTAGCATCCCCATGGGTGTTGGGGGAGGTACCACCCCCATCAGAGCCCCTACTGGGGTACCTGCTCTAGGGGACGTCTGATGATGAGCCCTCTCGCGCTCCTGCTGTTCGGCCACTTTAGCTGCTCGCTCTGCAGAACAATAAAGAAGCGGAGGTCGTTGATATTATACGAGTAACAGTTCTTGAAACACATACATCTGAAGCAAGACAAGAATTACACAAGAACAGTTCTGCTCACCTTCATATTCAGCTTTCTTGGAGCCCTCCAGGTTTCTCCACTCTGTGCCAACTAGGCGGCTCAGCTCCCCAAAGGAGAAGTCTGGGTGCTGGGCTTTGATGACTGCTCGCATCTCACTGCTGAACAAGATGTAGCCGCTCATGTTGATTTTACGCTTTGAGCCCTCCTTCTTTGAAAGTCCCTTTATGGATTTCGGTGTGGACTGTAACCAAACACCGAATCATTCACAGACACTTAATGAGCCACATAATGACTTGTTAGTTCATAGAGGAAATTGTATTCATACATCCAGCCTACCTGTGGAGGAGTGTAGGGCATGGTGTCCATGTCACTGGACATGGACGACTGCATCCGAGGAAGAGAGTGGTCCCCAAGCTCCCCATCATCATCCCCAAGATCCTCTAGCTCCTCGTCTGTCATATCAGCAAATTTAGCCTCCAGTTTCTCAATTTTCTTGTCTAGAAGAGGGGACGGCTCCTTCTGGGGCACAATCAGCTTCCTGTAAAATATTCAGAAAATACATACTATGGTATTTATGAACCTTTTCTAACTAAACCCTTATTTTGGAAGAATTGGCTGCCATATTAAGTTACTCTCTCATCTAAGATAGAAACAGGCATGAGCAATCGCAAAAGAAAAAACACAAAAAAATAATGATCTGAAAAGGTTTTTCACCGGAAATAGTAGATTTCATCCTCCACCACTTTCCCTGAGAGAGAAAAGCGCTTAAGACCTTTAAATTTCTTCATCTGCTTCTCACTCTCAATGTAGCGACTCTCACAGAGCAGAATGTTCTCCTCAGGCACTTCAGTTGGCCGGCAGGACAGATAGTCTTTGTATGACGACACCACACACTTCCCTGTGAAGCAAGAAAACAGACTCAGTGGACATGTGTCATGATGATGTCTTTTTACTGCACACATGGTATGTTATATACAGTGCAGCATTTTGTTAAGCAGGAAACTTTCAGTTCAACCAGTATGGAGGGCACCTATGATGCAGGTCATAGGACAGGTCTCCTCCAGGTTGCTCAGAAACACTTCCTTCTTGTAGAACATCTTGGTGGGCTCATGCTCAGTTTCCTCTGGATGAATGAAGATTGGACCAAAGAAGTATCCTGCTCCATCTCGCATCCACATTTTCTCAACCCTGTTGAATTTTGTTGAAAAAGGCTGAATTAAATAACATAGGGACCCTCATCACAATGCTTCTGTGTGAAGCTCCCAATAGTTTCCAACCCTAACACAGTAAAGCGCTCCTGTTTCAGAAATTATTTGTGTCTCATGATCTTCTTCTTCTTTCTTTTAGAAATCCTTTTTAAAATATCCACATTTGTTAAAAAAACTACATTCTTTCAGCCATTAGAATTGAGCTAAGAGTAAGTCGGAGACATGTAATTGTATTTACTCTACCTTCCCACTCGGTGGCGCACTAGCCCATGTGAACCAATGTAAACGCAGTCTCCCACTTTAAGCCACTGGTTGTTGTAGCAGAGCTGTTCATAGTATTGACACCCGGGCTCCCCATTTGTCATATCCATTGGAACGTCCTCCCTCTCCTGCAGACACAGATTGTTTTCCTGAAAATAGTCTTTGTTATTTTATCAGAACTCCTGAAAATATTTAAGGAAACAAAAAACAATATGTGTTCACCTTGTCTACAATAACGTCTGTCATTTTGCTTTCATCTGCCATCTCTGAGGGTTTCTCCTCTTGTTTGGGGGCAAACATCGACGCCACACGGACGACAGGTAGCGGGACCTCTCTGGGAACAAAACGGACTGAGCTCAAGGGCATGGTCCACATCTTGATCTTCTTGAAGGACTTGGACTTGGCAGAGTAGCGAGACTCGCAGACAAAAACATCCTCAGATCTGAAGCCTTCTGGGTGAAGTTTGAAGTACTCCTTAAAACCAACACACCATCCATATGTAGTCAGTGCTCAATATAAAATGAAGACAGTCAGCACTTATCAAACATCAATGAAATAAGAAAGCACTTACCTTTACAAACATGACCACGCATTTCCCCAGAATCTTGCTGACAGGAGCTTTGTTGTAATAGTCGCTCTTAAAAACCTCCTTCTGCAAGAACTTTCTTGTGGCGAGGTGAAATGTTTCATTTGGCCTGTAGAACCAGCAGCCGTACAGCCACTTCTCACCTGTTGTTTTAAGAGGTTAAAAATGAATACATTATACTTTTCCTCACTGTTAATTATTGGTATGTATCAAGTCTGTTATTTGATGATTCCTTGATGTCTCAACTGATATCGGTTCCTGATTCAACTTCCTGCTTTCTCTTTTTTGACTGATTAACAGTCTAGTTATAAATAAGTTCATTTAAAGTCTGAATAACAAAACCTACCACTAACAACTTTCGACATTTGTTAACACAGATGTTGTTTTCATGACATGCTAATTCACATTCAGACTTTTTGGGGCCTTTTTTGCCTTTATTGTTAGGACAGCTGAAGAGGGACAGGAAATGTGGGGAGGAGAGGGTAGGGCACACATGCATCAACACTCTGGTGCCAGTAGTCGAACCTGCCTATGTGGACGACTGTAGCCACTGTATATGGGGAGCCTGAGATACAGACTGAGCTAAACAGATGCACAACTCATTTAACTTTGACTAAGAGCATAACCAATTGTTAAAACAGTAACAAGCTACAAAGAAAAAACACTGAATGCTATTTAAGGGACTTGTGCATCTTATATCTTACACTATCTGGAACACTTTCTAGTAGAAACTCCAAAATGCCTTTCTGAGAAAAAACATTTCCATAAAAAAACTGACCTGTGTCGTCCTGCCAGAGGCGTTCAATATAGATGATGTGAGGCTGGAGGTTTGGCTCTGCAGGTTCCACATACACGTAGTCTCCCACGTGGTACATGCTGTCTTTGAAGCTGCAGTCCTGACTGTATGTGCGCTGCAGATTGGACTGCCACGATCCTCCAACAGTGTCCTCTCTCTTCTCCGCTTCTGGGATTGCACAATTTACTCAGTAAAAAAACAAACAATTTTATGTTGCTATAATCTGTAAAACAATTACCTCTTTTTTCCTCTTCCCTCTTGATTTTGTCTTCTTCAAACTCCTTGGGAAGCTTCTCCTTCTTCTCCTTTTCCACGTCGTTGTGCAGATGTTTGGATGTGTAGCTGAGAGCTGGAGACATCAGGATCTCTCCGTTCTTACACAGTTCATCTCTGATCCGGATAAAGAACTGCTGCAGCTCCACAGCGTCTTCAAAAATCTCTGAATCAGTCCTGTCATAAAGATACGGTGTAGAGCAACTTTGATTTTCTTTTAATAAAATAATTCTATAACATCATTGCATAAATGGATCAAAGGACAGATGATCTGATTTGGGTACAGGGTGGTCGACAGCACTTCACCTGTTCAATCGTCTGGCCTTTTCCAGGACTTCAAACATGTGGTCCTGAAACACATCCAGCCTCTTATAACGCCCTCGATCTACATTAGACCTGATTATCTCAAAATTGAGTCGTGGCTTTTCAGGATTAGCCGGATCTAAGGCGGGAATCTCTGCCAGTGAATCACTGTAGCAACGGCCCTCATCATCTTGGTGACCTAGCACGGAGACAAATAGACTCCGGATGAGTTCCTGGATGAGGCGGGGCACATCAGGCACATGGGTGTCATCTCCTCCTTCCAGGTCCCGCCTGGTTTCCAGCAGCACCCTGTGCAACATGAGAGCATCGCGGTAAATCAAGGACTCGGGCTCGTTGTAGGTACAGGCGTTGTTGAACATGAGCACCAAGTCCTCCACCAGGGCGTCCACATCCTGGTACTTGTTAGCCATCATGTGGCTCTTGATCTTCTCCATGTCCACAGGTTTTTTAATGGCAATGTAGTAATCAGGGAGCTCGGCACGAGACGGCAGTCGGAGGAAGATGGTGCTGAGACGACGTCCCCGTTTATCTGTGTAGTTCTTAACAGCTTCATAAAGTTCATTAAGCTTCTGCTGTAGAGGTGTTAAGTATTTGGACTTCTTCAGAGTGATGCTGTTCTTTCCTGCAACCAAATTAACCATGTCAATAGGAAGAATCTTTTAAAAATGACAGGATTTGTTTGGATTGGATTTGTCCGAGTGAAGAAAAAGAAAAAAGGGCTGACTCACTTATTTTCAACTTGGGCGACATTATGTCATCATCGTCTGTTGCAGGCCCAAGATCCCTGCGTCTGTCTTTCATAATCTTCTCTAGGACATCAGCATCATTGTAGACCTTCAACACAAGAAAGATGTTTTCACAAACAGCTTGTGGTTCCTGGATCAAAAGTTTCTTCTACAGTCAAGTTAACCAGACTCAAATGTATTTGTCTATATAGGAACAACATTTGCTTTTCAGACTTTGAAACATCTCAGAAGCCCTAACAAGTCATTTGTATACTGAAAAAGCATTAATGGAAGATAGATACAAATACCAAACAGATCTACCCGTGAGCCTTCTTCATTGTAGTGTCGAGCATTGCGAAACATCAGCCTCATATCCTCCACCATAGCATCTTCAGTCATGTATTTGTCCGAGCGAATGTTGTGCTCTATGGTCCTGAGGTCCATGGGTTCCAGGATGACCTTGTAGTAGTCGGGATAGTCCTTCTTCGAGGGCTTCACCATGAAAAGGTCACACAGTCTGCGACCTGTGCCGGCTTCTCGAGCCTCACTCACAGAAACTAAGAGAGCCTTCATACGGTTTTTCTTAGTGTTCTTCTTGTGACTGTAAAAACAAAATCAAGTCAACTGTTACTCTACGTCTATGTAGGAAAGGAAACAATACATATGTGTTGTTGAGTGGGTAAAATGTGCAAACCTTTTTCTCTTTGTACTACTGGTGTCAGAAGTGGCAGAGGACAGCATGCTGTCTCCATCATCATCATCTCTCTGTAAAAGCTCCTTCCTCTTCATCTATTACAGATAAGATTGACTTTGAATGCTTCTTAAAACACATTAAACTGAGACAGGCTTAAAGTTGGACTGACCTGCTGGATCTGTTGGAGTTTGAGCGCCCGCTTGTAGATGGAGGAATGAGGAACATTGAAGCGTTTGGCGTTCTCAAACATCCGTGTCAGATCAGAGTCAACGTGCTCAACGCTCTCATACTCATTGTTCTTCATCTTGTTCCTGTGGGGAATTATGGGCTCTCACATTTGGGGAAGGAGGGCACAGAAATACTGTACTGTACAGGTGAGTGCGGTGATGCAGCAGGGGTAGAAAATAAAACAGAAAGAATGTTGGTGAAACAAAGTAAAAGAAATCATTGATAAAACATAAAAAAAAAATAGATAAGAAAGGAAAAGAAGAAGAAGCAGAATGGGTTTCTATCCATGTTGTTTTTGTTATTGATCAAATGGAGGACTAAAGATGCAAGCGAACTATGAAAAATCCCAAATGTTAAACACTGGTTACGAGATTAAAAACAAACTATATCTGCGTTGAAGACGTTAAAACCACCAGGAGGATAAAAAATGATGTCAAAGTCGTTAAGTATGAGTGGTGATTTTGTAGACACTGACACACACAGAGTAAGATCAGTAGATCTGTTATACTTGATCTGGTGGAGGCAGATGGGGTGACTGATCTGGTGAAAGTAGTCAGGGTAGTCCTTCCTGGAGGGCAGCTGCAGGAAAGGCTCAGAGATCAGCTGCCCCTGGCTGTTCCTTGCTCCTCGCACGGCCTCATACAGCTGAAAGATGGGATTAGTCATGTCCATGTTCGAGGTCAAACTCTCCGCCTCAGATTCCCCTTCGTCGTAGTGCACAGAACCTGAGCAAAACAAGAGGAGATAAAAAAGATGGTGACAGAAACATCAGCATCGTCATCAATGCACAGAGCGCCTGATGAAGTGTAGATCTGGAGGTAAAGACAAACCAGAGAGGATGCCCTCCTCATCACTTTCATACTGAAGAGCCATGGTGATAGCTGAGAGGCGGTCTCCCTGAGCAGACCTTCTGTTCCTGAAAGAGCAACACAAGTTATAATCAATAAATAACAGTGCTTATCTTATCCCTTTGGTGTCTCCTGTTTTACCTGATACGCATGCTGGACTTGATTGGTTCTCCGTGTTCCATCTCCGACTTCTTTTGTGAGAAAATCTTTTTGATAGTGTTTGCATCCTGGAACATATGAGCATGTGTTACACATGTTTGTCTGCTTAACTAATTCAACATTAATCAAATTATCTGTTACAAATTCACCTTAAACACCTGTGATCCAGGCTCATTGTAAGTTTTAGCATTCTTAACCAGCAAATCGACATCTTTGGCCATGGCACTGACACTCCTGTAGTGGCCCAACTAAAAGAAAATGACCATGCAAAAATACATAGCCACCTAAGACAACTTATATACAACATATACAAATAAAATCTAATGTATGAGGTGCAATAGCTTACCTGAATCTTTTGAGCAATGATTTTCAGATCTATTGGTTCCTTAATGATGGCATAATAATCAGGGTATTGCTAAAAGAAGAAAGGCAAACTACCCATCAAAGTCAGGTCACTAATTGTACAGAACTGTCCTAAAAGTCTAAATGTTGGGGCTTTTACCATTTTGGAGGGAAGCTTCTGGAAGAGTTCGCTGACCAGGCGGCCAGTGGGCTCGATGTACGACACCACAGCATCGAGGAGCTGCTCGAGGAACTCTTTCAAGCAGGAGGGAGCACTCTGTCACACATAAGTGATCACAATGTTTAGCTGAGGTTATACTGTATTAAAATACTGTATACACACTGATAGGAATATTTGTGTTGACTATTAATGTTGTTCATATTCAAAGATGTTTTAGGGTATACTAGTTAATATTCCAAATTTAAATCTGTCAGTAACATAAGTTTAAGATTTACTTTATTGATTGAATTTCACTGTCAAGGTCAAGATTTCTTTATTCGCCCCCCCCCCCGTCTGAGAAATTTGTCTCGGATACTTGGAGATTGCTGCACAGACAATACATGAAACAAATAAAAACAGCTATTACAAATGTGCTAATCCCTGCTACAAATTACCCAAGCATCTGCTTAAGTATCGGTCGCACCAAAAGTTACAGACCCGCTCATGTTAAGGATTGTTCCAAAGTTCTTACTGCTGTTCAGAGGAGAGAGAAGAGAGGAGAGAGGAGAGAGGAGAGAGGAGAGAGGAGAGAGGAGAGAGGAGAGAGGAGAGAGGAGGGAGGAGAGAGCAGAGAGGAGGGACATCTGAGGAGTGATGAGCAAGGATACACAAGAAGGGTTCATTGAGGTCTTTTACAGATAGACACGGCCCCTTATTGGACATCACTCAATCTCCGCAGCCGATCGCACTTCAATGAAACTTCACAACCTCACCAGAGTTCAATAAAGGAGAACAGAAGACCTTGAAACAGATTTTAAATAAATGTTGATTAAGGGTTGGTATGTGATGAGCTGGGATTTAAAAAAGTGTTTGACATTGGTTTAAAAATCTGCTAATTCCTTTTAATAAATGGAAAGGATCAGTGACAACGCCTTCATTACACTAATAATAATAATGTTTTCTTTTGATGGACAGTTATTTCCCTTATTCAATTGTATATGAAGAGAATTAAAAGGTTGTGTGTTATCAGGTATCCTTAATAGAATGAATACAGGACACATTTGTGCAGACATAAACAGCTGTTAAAGCTGACTGACAGCTGTCATCAGAAACATACGTCACTTCACATGGCGCTTCAGGGGACAGGATTTCTTGTGACTCATAAAAAAAGATTTCCTCTTCCCCTCTCTCCTTCCCTTCATTTCCTTGCATCTCCACATGCATCTCTGGTGGGAGGGACTAAGACGCATGTGTGAAATGCATGGGTGCAACTTAAAAGAACTGAGACACAGCCTCTGATTCAGCATCTGAGTCACATTATATCCTAAAGATGTGTGAGAGGATACAGAGAGGAAAATCACCTCATCTTCAGTGGAACCACCGGGGTTGTCTTGTGCGTCATAGCCATCTTCATCATCCTCTTCATAATCCCCTCGCTGAACAAATTCATTTTTGGTCCGCAGGTAAAGGTCCCACAGTTTACAGGCTGCCCTGTACTCAGGACTGTCAGACTAGACAAAGACAGGCATACAGTGTAAGTTTATTATTGTTTGAGTCTTGTCAGAGGAGAATTTCTGACACTTTGAGACAGACAATAAAGTCTATCCATATATCTATCTATCCATCTATGTACAGATAAAGTCTGATCAGTGTCAAGATTTCATTTCATTTTCTGCCCACAGACATACCGTATATAAACATTTATCGGTTGTTTTACCTTGTAATATGTTTTTGCATTGTTGAATAACAGTTGAAAGTCACTGGTGAGTTGGTCAACATCATCATACTCCTCCATCTTTAATTTCTGCTGGATCTTCATCATGTCAATAGGCTGAGACACCACATGGTAATAGTCTGGTTGATTCCTGTTGTTTGTAAAAAGTGACGATAACAATGAGTATGAGAGCACTGAGCAATGTCAAGTTAAAGGACAATAACCACTCTTCCCTTTCCTCACCTTCGTTTTGGGGCTCTGATGAAGAGCTCACACAGCATCCTGCCCTGGTCATCCTTGTAATCTCTGATAGTGTTGTATAGTTCATGACATACAGCAATCTGCAAGGCAAAGATGAACCATTGAAAATCATCCACTTGCTTTACAATGCCCACTGTTTAATCTTCAGGGGTTACATATTTCTGACAGTATTTTAAAAGCAAAACAATAACTGAAATTTGTAAAATTACAGGATCCACAGTTGGAATGTTTGAGGTCCTTCTCCTCTTTCTCCCAATTGAAGAGACTAACGTTGAAGTCTGGCTATCGTCAAAATCTCCTCCACTCACACTGCTAGAGGGGGATGTTGCTCTTCTTCTTTTCAATGCCATGATAACCCTGATGACAAGACAGAGTTAAGTATCACCACATAAAAAAAGTTCTTAATTAGATATTACAGGAATAAAAAACTCAGTATTCATACTGTATGAACTAAAGAGTAAAATAATAAGTGAGGTTAGGGGCGCAGGCTGGGGTCTGAAGAACCAGCTGATAGGGTTTCTCTTATACACTGTAAATATTAATGGACGAAGCCTGAGTGACATCACCCATCTGTTACTGATCGGGCTTCAGAGGCTCAAAGGCAGCAGCCGCCATACTGGAAATGCTGTCTCAGCCTAACTGTCAGTCAATCAAATAGCAGACTGAGAGCCGGAGCTGAGACAGGTTTTAAGCCTCTACATTAACCTTTCCATCGCGGTCAGCAACCCATAACTATGGATAATATGTATCGTTCATAAAATCAAAACGGAGCCCTTTTTAAAAAATGAACCCCCTGTACAATGTTTGCCTTTGAGGACAATAAATAATTAGACCTATTTTGTTTTTTTGTACCAGGCTGTAAACTTGTTGATTTGTACAGTAAAACTGCTATGTGACTTCTGGGGCTCCTGGAGACAGCCTCATGTGGACCCTGGAAGTACTGCAGGATTTTGCACTTCCACATTGGCTTCATTTTTTAACACCACAGGTTGCCGCTTGGTTCCTCTATATGCCACAATTATTTGCAGTTCCAATCTGAACCTCATTCCTTACAGGTTTTTCACAAAACATTCTTTCTTGTACAATAAAACTAATTGTATTGTTTTTGAAAAATGTAAAGGATGTATGGATCAAAAGGGTTCACTCCAGCAATTACATCTATTGGTATTTTACTGATTATTAGCCTGAGTTCTACAACCTTCCCGTTAGATATTGATTCAGATTCAGATTCTTTATTGTCCCACAAGGGGAAATTTGCGTTGCAACAGAAGCACACAGAAGACAAGAAACACAAGGACAACATCACCATAAAACATGGACCAAAACAAATTTTGAAAAAAAAAAAATCAGACAACACAGCAAAATATAAAACCAAATAAAAACAGCGCAATACAATCAGTCAAGAGCTCATACCAGAATGGAAATTCAAGTCATTAAAGTGCAAAGTGGAGGTGTGCAAATGTGCAATTCATTCAATTCTATTTTAAGTGGTCATATTATGTCAATTGGCACTAGGGCCAAGGGAAGAAATGAATCATTCTCTATCTCAAAGTCACGCTGGATTAACTTTATTGTCTGAGGTTTTATTTGAAGTTGGGTTAAATGCCGATAAAAAATCTCCCCAAATGTCAACAGAATAATGCAATAAAATAATGCTTTGTCGCCCACCCTCTGTATTCACGAGGATTCCCGTTTACTTTAACATATAGATGAAACTACACTAGCAGACCATTAATCAGCCGACATTAATGATGCAGGTATGTCTGGAGGTTTGACCACAACTGTGAAGCAGTCCCTCTCATGTCAACTGGCTGCGCACACAGCATGCGTTAGCTAGCTTAAAGGGCAGCAGCTTGTCCACGGAGGTGTCACTCAGCGTGGACAGGTACAGACCACAGAACAGATAACGTTAGCTACAGGCTGGCCTTCAACATCACCTAGTTTTACAGCCGAGACAAAGGCATCACTGTAACTACGTCTGACGCTACAAAGCTACCATTTTAAAACGACGACACTTTTTGAAAATATATTTGGGTTTATATTTCATTCCATTTGACATAGCTGTGTGCTTACCTTCTATGAGCAAGTTACCATACCCACGAAATCTTAACCATCAAGAAAACCAATCACTTATCGATTTTAGACAGAGGGGCAGAAGTGTCGAGTTAGCGGTAGTTTAAATGCAACTTCCGATTGTGTACCTTCAGAATAAAAGCTTACATTTTGTTGACATTTTTATGAATGTATCTTTTACATCATCTTAACGACAATTCTCTCACTTCTAATTCAATGTGTAATTTCGTAGATATGTTTGTCTTAAAACGGTGATCACATTTGTGTTGAGAATCCCTATACATGGCACAGAAAAAAAACGTGACTTACAACGTTACTGAGAGTGCACCGAGTCTACTAGAGTTCCTGTTGATTGAAGTCGACTTTACACATCAAACTTGCCTCTAAACCTCCTTGTTTTAGCTAACAAGCCACTTCTGCTCCCTACCCCCCTAAATCTAAAACATCGACAAGATAGAGGGGTAGTGAATTTTACCATCTCTTAAAAATATCATGTGAATCTTTCCTATGTGACTTATTGATAACTCATACTTCTTTGTGCTACTGTGAACATACAGTTTCCAATTAAGGCTTCACCTTTTGCCCATAGGATTCATTGAAACATGCCTTATTTCCTGAGATGTTATGCAGAGTTGAGATGTGCAGGTATAGTTGATATTTACTGCTGCCAAGTGACAAAACTTATCCAGAAAACTCTATATGAGAAAAAAGCCATAGGGCCCGAGCACCGACCTCAGAGTAAGGACCCTATTAAAACTGAAGGAGTTATTACGTGCACGAAAACTCACCAAACGTCACCCAAAATTCAGCCTCGCGTGTATATGCATATGCCGCTCATATGTCACGGCAAATACCACTCATATGCGACATATGCGAGACCCGCATGTGCCACTCGTGTGTCGCGGCATATGCTGAGGATACGATACACCCCGACATGCACAGGGGTGTGAGGGCCCTTCATCACCGCTTGTGGTTTTATTGCATGAGATATTGATCCAAGAAACACATGATTATCACCTCGGCTTTTGTAGTAAAATTATTTAACAGTTTATGATGACCTTGATACCTATTGTTCATCAAAATGTTAATGACAGCAAAGAGGTGATTTACAATGCAGTATAGGTGAGTGGCTTCAATCAACATGACCGTTAAAACATTTAATCACGTACAGTACTAATGTAAATTAAAAAAAAACACATTTGGTATTATACAGAACACATTTGTGGCCAATGATTATATTATAATCAAGCCAAACTTTGTGCAGCCACTTTGTGCATACATATTTTTGGATTAGAGAAATATGTTGGTAGCTCCAGTCAGTGAAATAGAGAGAGGCTAACGTATTTTTCAACACAACACAAATGTTCTGCTAAAAAGACTTGATACAAACATAGCATAGGCTACGATGTGTTTTACAGTTGCTACCGTATGTGCGGGTTGTAAGTTATTATTGTATTTAACTTTTTAAAACTCCCTGTGGTATTTCTCTGCATCACACGTTTTCTGCTTTGGGCATTTAGCTTCAGATATATAGTTGGCTTAAGAGCTGATCGCCGCCACAGTGGAGAGCAGTATCCTGCCTTGTGTCGAGCTTTTTCTATAGTATATCAAGGTAAGACAACACCACTGCTGGAACATTAACTCTTGTGCCCTCCTCAAATGTATTTATATTTTTATGCTGTGAAGTTAAACAACTTCTGAATTGCTCAAAACTACCTAACATCAATCAATCAATCAATCAATCAATTTTTATCTGTATAGCGTCAACTCATAACAAATGTTATCTCGAGACACTTTACAAAAGAGCAGGTAAAAAGACCTTACTCATTGTTATGTTACAAAAAGCAGGTAAAAGACCTTACTTATTGTTATGTTACAAAGATCCGGCCTATCCATCATGAGCACTTTAGCAAAGCAGCAAAAGTTACAGTGGTAAGAAAAAACTGCCTTATTAAAAGGCAGAAATCTTCGGCCGGATCCCCGACTCATGACACACATTCAATTCTTTTCAGGATTGTAACGCTTTAAATGTAAGGTTATTAGTTGAATGGTGATGAGAGTCTTGGATATGTGAAAGACTAGCAACAAAGTTGATTTGATTGCATTAGTCTTTTTTTATACCCTCTGGACAACTTCTTGGCCAAAATGTACACACAAAATCAGCAATAAAATCATCAATATTTGCTTTTTTATGCTCTTTTTACGGCTTTTGACAGAGTGAAAGAGGGAAAGACCCTACATAATATGACATAATATATCCCCTTTAATATGAATCACTTTTCAAAGTTGGAAAACTTTCAATTTGTTGAGGTAACATAAACGTATAATATTGAATTAACACAACTTTTTCATAGAAATAGAAATGAAGTAAAATTTACTTAGAATTTTATGTTCTCATGACTTTTTGTTTTTACAGTGTACTGGTTTATTTGTATGATTATAAGGTTTATTTTACCTTGTTTTAATTTCTTTTTTTAGCTTCATTAAACCGAACTCGTAATATTTTGAGTCTGACGAATATAGCATAGGATTTCCGAACCGTAGAATCTAACAAAAAAAAAAATCACATTAAACCAGCCAAAAAACCTAACAAGCATTGGGCGATGGCAGTGTACCACCATTTTTGACTCGACGAAGAAGAAACCCGGAAGTGAGTGTTTTTTTGGGCCCATGTGTTGCTTTACACTCGTTCATTCATTTGGATACGACAACTCCTGTTATATTTCATACAATCGTTTCTAAAGGAACACGGAAATCATTGTGGTTTTATGTTGCGCACATGAACCAAAAGTGATAACGGTGGTGTCTCTGTAAGCGTATAGGAAGTTTAACGTTAGCTAGCTAACTAAGAAACTGCGTTTAAGTCGTTTGCAGAGTCGTGGCTGCAACCACTGAAAAAGTCGAGTGCGTTATCTGAATGAAAAGTGCTGTAGATACCAACATGATCAAGGAAAACCGGTGGAGTGTACCCCCCAATGCTCCAGCGTGCATGGAGAGACACCTGTGCTCGGCTCAATACAGAGCAGGTACGTAACAAGCTAGCTGAAGGTTAGAAAGGTAAACACGTGGTGCAGCTACAGTGCTATTTTATTGTTTACATTTGTACTGATGTGCGTGGATTTTATTCAGCACGGAGTCCCAAATCAACGTTTTATAAGATTTCTTCACATATTCAGCTGCAGGGGCGATATGTCACACAAATTGGTATTTGATATTGAATATGGTCTTTTCCATGGATTTTATATTTGCCGAATTGAAAGTGTTCCATTCATCAGTTTCGTTGTTTAGGTAGCAGTATGATTATAAGTATTTAAGAGTTATTTCTTAATGACTGTTTTCCAGATGGCACCTTGCTGCTAGGTGCCTCCAGCCTCGCTGGAAGAAGCTGGCAGGGGTCTGTGTGGATCTACAGCGACCCTGCACAGGCCCCCAATGAGGAGCAGTGTAAAGCTGGTGTGCAGACTGAGGCTGGAGTCACAGATGTCAAATGGGTGTCAGAAAAGGGTGTTGTAGTGGCGTCAGACTCAGGTAATGTGCAGATAAGAAGCATTTTGAGCCCTGTTATTTTTTTTTAAGTTAAATGTGAAACTGAAATTTGTTTTACTGGTCACTGTAAAGGTGCATTGGAGCTCTGGGAACTGGCAGAGGATGAGCGCCTGCTGGTGAATCGCTTCACTAAACAGGAGCATGACCACATTGTCACCACAGTCAGCCCAGTTACAGGAGCAAGCAGTGCTGTCACTGGGAGCATGGACTGCCGGTTAGAGCCTATTTCACATGAATACACACAGTTGGCCAAAGTGTTAATGTAGAACATATTTATGTGTTTGAACCCCTTTTCATCCCTTTGCATCTTTTTGCCTTTCAATCCTGAAGAATCAAAGTGTGGGATCTCAGCCAGGAGACAGTTGTCACTACCTACAATGGTAAGAGAACAAATCATAACATCAGTTTCTTTGTTCATATGTCCCCTGTTTTTTTGCACAACTTCTTAAGAAGCCTCTCACAGGTTGTAATTAAAGTTGGCTTGATTTACTTCAGACTTGGGCCAAGGAACAAAAACATTTTTTTATCCGCATTTATGATTTTTAAAATTGCATTGATGAATAAAAATGATAATGAAATTAAATTGAAATGCTGTGTGCAATATCTGCGTGTTATATTTTTGCTATTCAATGGGGATTTCACACCTTTAATAAGCATTTGAAGTACAGACTTTTGTAGTATTTTTAAGATTCAACCAGATTTAAAGATAACCAAAGTGTAGTAAACAAAGTGCTTTCTTGTGATTTAAAAACTGTGTTGGACAATAAATGTTCCCACTGGGAGAATGTGGTTTGAAGTCAGTGTCGGTAATAAAAAAAAAATAAATCCTTCATAAATATGGCAAAGACAAAACTGGATTCATCTCTGTACTTTTGTCTCACTTCAGCTCACACACAGCCAGTCAGTTGTGTTACCTGCAGTCCTACAGAGGAGTCTCTCTTCATCTCCTGTGGTCAAGTAAGACACTAATCAACAGTTTGCATGCATTTTTGGGAACACATACAACACTGAAGATGGAAACAAATTGAGGAACACCTTGCAGCATAACATTGCATTTTAAGGATTTACTTGTTTACTTTTCTTTCATACCCACATGCCGTCAACCACTCACAAATACATGTATGATAGCAATAGAAGCAAAGGTATCTAAATGATATGCTCTCTAGTGGATGTTGGACAAATCTTTTGTGTTTTAACCCATCAAACTGCTGGCAGTAATACGGACTGTTTAATTAGAGAGCAGCAGGCCAAGAGCTGTCAGTCTACATGGGCACCATTCAAACTTAACCTGATTGTTCTCCCTCTCAGGATGGCCGTGTGCTTATGTGGGACAGGAGGAAGCCAAACAAACCAGCCACAAAAATAGGTGAGCAACAGGTTTTGCCAGGTTGTTAACCAAACTGGATTTAATTCTGGATTTAAGTCCAGTTTTTTTTATATATATATATATATATATATAAATAACTCCCACCTACCAGTGAGGTAGTCCTGTGTGGGGGTTTGAGGGGTAATGGAGGGATTATTTTTTTTGTGTTCAAAAGTCTTATGGCCTGTGGGAAGAAGCTGTTACAGAACCTGGAAGTTCTGCTTCGGAGGCTGCGGACTCTGGAAAGAGGTTCCGCAGCCTCCAGTGACTACCTCACTGGACTGTAAAATACATACAACGTGCAATGTATTTATCTGTATAGTATTCTTACTCATAGTTTTTCTTTTTATATCTATTTATATCTGCACTTTATTTTTATATGTAAATACATGCTGCTGTTCTTATCCTGCACTACAACGAGCCAAATGCAACGAAATTTCGTTCTTATCTGCACTGTAAAGTACAAGTTTGAATGACAATAAAGAAAGTCTAAGTCTAAGTCTTAAATGCAAATGTGCAAGACTTGGCAGGAGTGGAGCGAATGCGAGCAGGTTGTTTAGCCTGTTGACTGTCACACTGAGCAGGTTAGGATATCATTGATTATACCTGATGTTCCCACGCTTGATCACTTTCAGTTAGGAATGTAATGTCACTGACAGCTATGATGTGGTTGCTTGTTTGGCTGATTCAACGCATCTGATCTTGAGACTGTCGATGCCTGGGTAATTTAATAATACCACACAATCCTTTTTGATTATGCCATTCTCTCTGAGAATTTAAATTTTCTTTAATGAAAATTCAATTTTAGGTTGATAATAAAACACTGAATGAATGTTAATCAGGCTCTTTAAAATTGCATGACCATCTCTAAGCGGCACACTCGCACTAGGCCAAAGCACGATTGTAATTATCAATATGCATCAATCCTAGTATTGGCTATAAAGTGATATGTCTCAAAGGTCAAACTTTTTAAATCACATGCTCACATGCTGAGATTGAAGTGTCCCACCATAACCAAAGAATATTACAGAAATATCACTTAAATTAACACACTGCCTCCTCAGGCCCTGGGGAGTGAAACAGAGAGACGGGTCACACACATAAGGACTGTGCGGATGCCTAACAGAATCTGGTAAAGGTGCACACAGTCAACAGTCTTTGTTTATCCTCTAGTATTTCAAAGCTGTTTTGCCTGATGGGCACCTCAAGTGCAGACATGTTAGCTTGTGTTTGTGTTGCTGTCGAGTTAGTGTTAATGGGTGAATCCAAATTGCCAAGTACCTACTCAGTCTGTCAGTAGGCAGTACCTACTATCTGTGCTGTCTACTGTTTAGTACCTACTATTCAGTAGGCAGATATTTGTTCCTACTTCGTCTGATTCATTCAGTAAGGAAGTGGCGTCATTTACGCTACCCGAACCGGTCGCATCCAAGAAGAGTAATGCGCATACAGTCAGGTAAACAAAAAACAATATCACTATGTAAAAACAGATTAAATAACATACAGTACAAAAAGGAAAGTACAAATGAAAGACAGTAATATAAAATAAACCAATAAAGACACATTTAAATAGTGAAATCATTATTTAAATAGAGGGGAAAAGGTTTTATTATAATGCAGACATTTGTTATATTTTCTGTTGTTAATTAAAAGTAGTGGTTTCAGTCGGGACTTTAAATTAAGATTAAATTAATCCATGCTCGTTTGTTTTGATTTGGAGGCGCACGTGAAGTGACGATTTAGGTTTAATTTCGCAAAGCATTGTGGGTGGTAAAATACAATTAATTTCCTGAAAGGATGCATCCGATCCATACTGCATGAAACCAGGAAGTTAGTATCCATACTGAAATGTTGAGTATACTGAGGTGTCCCAAAAAATGCATACTGAATGAGAGTTCAGTATACTGAAACTCCCTCCTGAAAAGTACTGCATACTGAACTGTGGATATTTGGAAAGGGCCAGTGTGTAGTTGTGGTGGACATGCAGTTAACATGCAGCTTGTGTGTGTTGATCTGATGTGGAACAGAATCAGATGTTTTAGAAGCTGGTCATCGATCAGCTGATTCCTGTCACCAGCTAGTCACACAGTGCACCTCTAATTCTGTGTTCTTAAACGTTTTTGTTTCAGATGTAGCGACCCCCAGCTGTTCCCCTACTACTGCAGCCTGGCACCCCCACCACAGAAGCACCATTGCTTTTGGTAAGACCCAGTGAGCAGATCATTGATTGACATTAACTGGCAGTGGTTTCATGTTTGATCATGCTTGTTGTGCTTCAGGTGATGAGCTCGGCAGAGTGACAGTGAAGGATTTCCTGGGAACAGAGCCAGCCAGGGTGCAGAAAGTACACAACCGTAGAGTCAATGGGCTTGCCTTCTCTACACACAGGTAAATCCTTGCTAAAGTATTACTGGCTTTTACATTTCTCTTTCTAGAAAATGTTAACTCTTTTTTTTCAATCTTAGTGCCTCATTGCTCGCCTCCATAAGTGACGATTGTTCCCTGGCTGTACTGAACTCTGATCTGCGAGAAATGTGAGTCTTTGCACCCTGCACTTCAGAGAAAACCTAGTCAGTGTTAAAAATACCACTTAGCATTTGTCCATGTTCTCTCCTTTTTTAGACTAAGAGATCGGCGACACCAGGATTTTGTCAAAAGTGTGTGCTGGCTTCATGGTGGCTCCAACGCTTTCACAACTGTAGGCTGGGATCACCTTGTGCTTCACCACACTGTGGATCCAGCTGCTCCCAACTCCTCGTAGACTCCACAGATGCTTACACGTAGGAAGACAGTGGTTTCAAGTAACTACCTTCTCCCCCTCATTTTTAAGGGGGGTTTCCATGTGTATCTAAAAAGTTAAGTACGTTAATCAAGAAATATAGATTTAAATGTTTCATTGCCATTTAATACCCAAAACATGTACACAATATTTGAAATGTGCTCTTCCAGTGCTGGCTTTGGTTCATACTACTCTAAAACATCTCCATCCACTTCTTTAATTCTTCCTCTGTATAGCACTTTTGTGTGTAATTAAACTTGACGCAACCCATTTGTATTTCATAATCTTGCATTAAAGGGAACCTAATGTTGTGGTAGCAAGAACATTTTTGATATTGGTATGTTTTCTTTTGAATCTTATACAAATCAACAACAAGATTGTGGGAAGAAACTGCTGTTAATAGAACTGGGGATATGAAGGATAACAGATATTGTCATGATAGCTAACTTTAAGGCCACTTACTAAAAAGCACCGCCATATATTGTGTATGTTTAATATATATTTATATACTGATACAACAATGAGACTGTCGCAGACCCCCAGTAATCCACTCTTGGTGCAAAACATGGTAGTGTGTTTACGGTGCTTGTGTGTCTGCGGTTGGCTCCGAAGTTAACAAGGATACATGGTGATTCTCACAGTTCGTGGAAACTATGGTGTTATTGCTAGTCTGTCGCCTGACGAGGTAAATGGACTAAAAGTGCTATAATCATTTTCACAAGACACCAACACCATGACAGTATAATAGACATTACCACAACAATGCTTGATGCAGTGTTTCAAGGATGCCTTGCAACATGAGGCAAAGATTGGTAAAACTAGCCCTTCAGCTAAACAAGTGATTGAAGTTTTTTTTGATCGATCTTCTTTTTCTCTTTTTGAAATAAAGAAATGATTAAAATGTCTTTTAAGATTTTAACCAATAGTCTCAAAACTGGACATTGTGTTTGCTGAAACATGTTTTATCTATTAATATAGTTGGGATGATTGTTTTGGCTCCATAAAGTCACGGGGGTTTACATGAAGATGACTGAATTTTGGCCTTAGAAAGGGTTATTTTCTTCTTGGTTTTAAATTTAAAAAAATGGTTGTATTGAACAATGCTGTTCATTTAGCATACTGTATGCTAGCTACTTACACTAAACAAATGCACTAATTGGAGCTACAAAGCCCCGTACAATCGATACCTGACTTTGGCCTTCATCAGCAGTGAAGGAGGAGACCAGAGGCATTTCAAAAAAGGGTTTCAATACTGAGTTCTAAAATGCCCCATTAATATACCAAGACCATGTCAAAGAAGTGTTGTTGAAGTATTTAAAACATTGCTGCTTAAAAATGAATTAAGTTGCTTCCATTCACTTTGTGACTATAATAAAATAAAAGACCCTATCATATTCACATTAAAGCATCATTTTAAATGTACTTAATTTTGTATTTAAGACTTAGTAATAACACTACAAACACTAAAGACTGCACAAAAACACTGAAGAACAATTACTAAAACATGCAATGAATGCTTGGTTTTATTTTCTATTTAGAGAGTTGTTGGGCAACATTTGGCTTCCATAAATTGCTTGCTTAATGACATTGTTGCCAATATTTTAAATATCCTGATTTTACAAAGCTTACATGTATATAAAACAATTTAGCAAAATCTAAGTTTCTTTTTAAACTCTTTGACAAACTAATATGTACAGAAAAGCAAGTGTAGCTACAATTACTTACATTTTTACTGTCTGAATAATGTTTATACAAAGGGCAAAACATTTGACCAATAAATACAAGAAACAATCCCACTGAGTTCTAGACATATCCTCACTCTGGTTTGAATGACTGGTTTGCTTGTTTTTCAAGTGGACCCACATAGTACACATGTAACAGTTTACATACAGGACATGTCATTACCCCACAAACCACAATAATTACATTGTACATCAGAACTTTCATATATTATTATTGGAGACTAATCTGTTGACTGACTTGACATTCTAAAAATAATCACTTTAGATAGATACAACATGCAGTAAACAGTTGAGATTGATTCAAGCACACATGTTTTTAAACCAATAGATTATTCATTATTCATTTAAATATGAACCAGGTGACATTCAGACTGATTTATAGTTTTGGTTTAAAAGGAACATGCAACATGTACTGTACCTATACACTGAATAAACAGTAGCAGCAAAGAATGTAATTTAAGTATGGTCCATTCAAAAAATAAAATATGAAGAAACAAATTACCGTTGACTGACAGTGGTGAGTTAGATCTCCTGAAATATATCTTGTCTAGACTACATCATTTGTAACATTTACCCAACAACATTGGTGTAACTCGTATGTTCAAAGTGCTTCTGTCCAATTGTTCAAATTAATTATTTTGCAAAAATACATAATCCAATTAAATGCACTGTTTACTACACTGATGATCGTCCATCTTATTTGCATATTATTTGATTTCCACTAAGATGGCCCTTGACCAAAGAGAGAGATAGGATTTTTGGTTCCAGGCCGGACAGTGAAGGTCTTCCCATATTGATGATTTGACTGCACTCCATTGCTGAAAAGAAGAACATATTCATGCTTATTGGACACTAGTCTTACCATTGAAGGAATGAAGGATTCATATTTTAGTACTGGTGGTCTTACCTGGTTGGACTTTTCACTGAGGCGGCATCCTGATATTTTTTGGCCACTTTACCCTCCAGCTCGCGCATGTCCAGGGCTGCTGTTGTCTTCACCACAGAGTTATTCTTGCTCTGTGATGGGGATTTGAGTACAACAGGGACCTTATTATCCTCATCAGACAAGGGGCTGCCCCAGTCATCAGAACTGGACTCTGTCTCGTTCAGGGGGACCATTTTGTGGTCCATTTCTGCCATCTTCTTTTGTAAGATACTCAGGAGTGTTACCTGACTGGGGGAAAGATTGGAGGGGATATGGTTAGGGGCCAACTTTGGTTTAGTCTGGACTGAAAGCCTTGGTTTGAAATCATTGTCAGGAGGTGGGAGTTTTGGAGCTTGTGGGGGTTTAGGAGGAGGAGGAGGAGCTGGAGCTTGAGCTACAGGAAGAGATTTTAAAGTTGGTGCCATTTTCCTGGGAGGGTCAGGTGGAGGAACGGAAGGAGGTGGACCCACATTATCATCTAAATCATCAAACTCTGGTGGCGGAGGGAGAAAACTCAACTCCTCTTTATAATCCTCATGCTTGGGAGAATTAGACATTGAATGGCTTTGCTCTGTGTTTTGTTTCTGCACCACATGGTTGGCCAAACTTGGCTTTTGACTGATACCTAGACTGCTAGATGACATCTTATCCTTGGCCAGCACTGGTTGATTGCTTGATTTTTCTGATGTCCGAGTTGTTTGCGTATGATCCAAATGACTGTTTGGATTTGGACTTTCCTGAAATCTTTCTTGAGATCCTAGAGAAGAGGATGAGCTGCTCCTTGGAGTGATGATGAGAGAATTTGGGCTCGTGGCACGTGTTTGAATGTCTGCACTAGGCTGCTCATCCTTCTTGGCACTATTTTCTCTGGAGAGAGAAAGAGTTGTTTTGTGTTTCTCTCTTTTTTTAGCTGCCATTAAAAGAGCCAGTGGGGAAGCTGCAGGTCCCTCTTTTGCCCCATTTGTTTCACTACCTTTCAGGTTGCGTAGTTTACGGTCTATTATTGGACTATATTTGCGACTTTGACTTGGAGATGCGTCAAGTTTGTCCTTGCTGGACTCTGGATTCATTGAAGTGCTGCTCACTTTTTGAAGTGATGGTGAAGTCTGATTAAAATTCCGGGCAGGTTTGTCTATTGGCGGTGGAGAAACCTTAGCTGGTTTAGCTTCCTTGTTTGGCTCAGGCAGGGGTGACTCAGAGGACTGAGAAAGTTGTAGGTGATCCATAAGTTCCTGTGCATCTTTAGCAACTGGTTTAGAGGGTGTTGCCACTTTAGGGGTTTTCCCATTCACCTCGGCAAGCACTGAATCAGTTTTGACAGGCGAAGAATCTTGCAGAAGTAACTTTTGCTTGGGTCTTGTGTCAGGTTCCTCATAGCCTTTGACAATTGAAGTAGTCGGAACATTGTAAAGTTTGGCTGTGTGTTGGGGATTAAAAGTGGACAGTGTTGGTGTCTGTACGGGGGGAGGTGGGGCAGGAGTTTGTGGTGGAGAATCATTGTTGGAGATGGAAGACAGTCTGATGGGTTTTGGAGGAGGTGTCTTATGAGCCTTGCGTTGCCTTTCAGCGGGGGGCTGTGGTGGGGAAAAACTTGGATGGACAGGTACTTGGGAAGATGGTGGATTAGAAATGGGTACAGATGATGCAGAGCCACTAGAGCAAGTAGATGGGGGCTTTGGCGGAGCCATAGGTGGTGGTTTTAAAAAAGTTAAATCTTGCCCCTGCATGGATGGCACCAGTGAAGGGGGGTCTGGAGCTGGCATGGAAGGAGGCTCAGGGGTTGCAAGGTGCAGAGTGCTTAGGTCACCCATGAAGTCTGGTGGAGGGATAAAAGTCCCTGATGGAGGAATTAAAGTCCCTGGAGGAGGTGGAGGTGCCATAGATGGACGAGGAGGAACAAATATATCATCCTCCGAAAGGTCAGGCACAGACCAAACAGCTCCATTGGACAACTGACCTCCACCGACTGTGGAAACAAATAACAGACAATAACAGAAAAGTTCAGTGCAGGTGTACACTCTTAAATGAGGACAAAATATTGAACTGTGAGACACTATAGTGTTAGCTGTTAAGACAGTCTACATATAATTCAACAGTTTCGTTTCTGGATATTATAAGGCTTCTCTGTACTTAAAAAACGTTCCCTTGTTTTAGCGACTGGTAATAAATCCAGATATCTTTAAAAAAAAATAAAGTGAAAACCTTTATATGCCATAAATCACAAATTATTATGCTAAAATGTATGCATCCTTTAAGAAGTTAGATGTGTCCAATTTTCTTTTATAAATTGCAATGCTCCCATTCTGCAAATAGTCCTACAAATGTGTAGTGCTGTTAGGAAAGATTCTGGAGGGTTATTGAGTAATTGCCTGGACAAACATTTACCTGCCCTGAAATGTCAACCCTTTGTGGAGATAGATTGCTTTAATCCATTAACTGAGTCTGACCATAGGCACAATAAATGACCTTTCTCTTTTGTAAATAATGGGATTTACCATGCTTAAGAATATATTTGAGGTAGGTGAACACTTACCTGAGCCGTTGATCTTTGGACCATTGACAGGGGGAAGGAGCGGGACTTTGGGTGTCGGAACAGCAAACCCTTGTAAACTGTCATATGAGGACTGTGTGTGTGTGTGTGGGGGGGGGGGGGAAGACATTGGATTGTTTTAATATCAACATCTGAGACAAAACAATGGAAAACATGAGATCATCCAGCTCTTTAGGTGCCAAAAAGTTTGTTTTTTACCAACAAATGTTCACTTAACAAACCAGTTCAGGACTTTTGCAGCTCTCTGCATTACTTGAAATTACTTAAAATACACTTCAGTTAAAAAAATGTGTTCTGACAGAACAGAACAGAACGAAAACAGGCTGGATAGCAAGAGTGAGGTATTTATAGGAAGTCTGGAGGTTTGTTCACAATTTTTGTACATGACATTCTTGGCTCATGACCACTCGTTGTGAATCAGACGATACACCTATTATTCATCACATTGTTTCTAGTGTTAAAGTGGGCCTGGCTGAGAACAGAAAGATACACTCTTTTTACATGTGTGTGAGAGTAAGAAAGAAAAAGATGGACAAGGGAGATTTTCTGTTCTCGCCATGGTCCACAAAAAATCAACTTTGACTGTGTTGACACAATACATAGAGAGGCTACAGGGTTTGTACTCTCCAAAGGGCTCAAAAAAAATAATTCACACATTATCACTGCTCTTAACATCATACTGTAGGGTCCTTTGAGTTACGTAAAAATACAATAAAGCACACACCAGGTTCGCTTGGTTTGAGAGCTGTTAATGAACATTCAACCAACAGCCCTACGCACTCACACATATCTCAATTTCAGGCTAGAAGGAAAAGCTTTAGAGATTAACATACTTTGGACATCTGCCTGAAATCACGCCTTGAGTGACACTACTGATTTTGCTTCTAAACACAAGACACTTATGTAGCTGTTTGGAAAGGTACGTTCACTGCACCGCAGAACAAGGGTGTGTCGGCAAAAATGGCGACAGATCCAGTTTGATTCATGTGTTTGAGTCCTGCGTCATGACTCACTTTCATCTGTCGCAGCAGTCTGAGCGGTCCTGCCCATGTGCTGCTGGGTGTGCCACAGCCAACACATGCCACAGACGCATTCACAGAACACTCCCAAACACTGAGGTGTGTGAACCAGAGCACAGATGAGCTCTTTATTTATACCTGCGCCATGACAATTAAGCAGGAGGCCTGACAGACACACTGACTGCGGACGTCAGGCTATGAGTAAAGCAAGTCTTCCAAGCAAAATCAGTGAACAATGAAAAGCAGAACATTAGCAGTTTAACAATTCTGCAATGTTTTCACAAACCTGCACATGTAAACATGCATCCCACATGAGTAAAAGTACAAACATATCATTTCAGTGATCAGGGTATGTTAGTTTATTATCAAAAAAGTGCTTCTTCAACATTTTCTAGCCACATGCCAAAAAGTTGGATAATCCCTATGTAATCATTTGAAGTGTATCTTGATTTGTTTATTGTAAAACTAATTGCTTACTGTCTTTTTGTGTGTAAACTTTACAATATTAGAACTTGTAAATATTGAGAATATCCTCTCAAGTACACCAGTTACATATAGCACAATACTTAAGTTAGTGTGTTTTATCACTTCCACCATAGTTGTGAAACTAGCATAGATAGCTCTGCTAACAAGTGTGGCTGTTTCTATTTAATGCAGTCATCACTGACTGTACATTGTCATTTGCAACTTTTGAGAGCTATTCTGGATTTTAAAATGTCAAGTTTTAAAATGCTTAAGAACAGAAAAGACCTCTGGATGCAATCACTGCATACTACACTGTAATGCTTACAGTTTTAAAAACAGTATGATGGTGATACTATCAGCTAAAGCAGCTTTACATTGTTATCACATTCTCAGGAGAGTATATTCATTTTTTTATAATAATGTAAAGTGAATTTTACCACACTAACTAACACACTAAAATACAGTATGTCCACTCAACTGATGCAAATGAATGCTTATTAACACACATTTGGGAACGTGGGCCTTTTATTCAGATTCATACTGTACATGTCTTGTGCCTGTTTAAAGCTCACCCAGATTCTAACACACTCTTCCAGTCTAACACTGTTCTTTATCAGTTAATTAGCACCTACACAGCTTTGCAGATACAGAGTTCAAGATGAAGTAATGCCTAATGACAAGGTGGGGACTGTTTTTTTTTACCCAGTGACAGAGAATGAATCATTAAGCTTCACTTGGATTACTCACAGAATGATGTTTGACCGTGGGTCTGGCCCTCACACTGGCAGTACCCGACTCGGGGATCGCTGAGGACTCCAGGACCCAATCCACATTTTCTGAGGAAATAAAAATAAAAATATTTTATACACTGGTCAGAACAAGTTTCTGCACAATTTAAACTTTATGGACAAATATCCCCCTCTTGAACCTGCATTGTGTCCCACAGGGTATTGTAATTCTCACAGGTGCAGATTAGTACATTGCACACACAGGTCATTGTACAGGTAATGAGATACTGTATGCACCAAAGAGGCTTCTTTGTATTTGTCACTCACTCTAATAATCTTCTTTGTGCTATTACAGGTAGTTCTGTTGTTGACAACTGAAGAGGTGGGCGACTTATCTTTATTTATACTTTACCATTGTGTTCAGGGGAAAGCTTAGGATCATCATATTACATATCTTACATATACTTATGCAGTGTACTGTATATTCATCAATCACTCCTAAAGAATCACAAGTCCATTAGCATGAATGGTTGATGTTTTCTTCTTTAAGCATTTCAAAGTTTAAGCAATCAAAATGTACTAAAAGTAGTAAATTCATTAAACCCAATCATGTCAGTGGAGATGGAAAGAAAACGGCCTGCTGGTCTTCATTTCACATTCATGTAAAGTTCAAATCTAATGCAATCTTTGACATTGGCCAAGGGAGATTTCTGAGTTGAAAGAGGACTTAGACAACTCTAAAAAACGTCACAGACTAGAAAAACATTCTTCTAAACCAACAGATCTTATCAGAGGTCACTGGTTGGTAAGTTATTTAGAGGTCGTCCATTCCTTTCTTGTCACCTTGTTTGTCCAATAAGTGACAGCTGAAAGACACGTGTCACTGAGAGGCTCTTAGACCGCACTTTCTTTCAGACGTCTAAAACAACACCTTTCATTTGGGCTGAACGAAGAAAAACCCCTAATGACTGACATTACAAACAAGAAAAGCAAAGTGTTTTGCCTTATTCTGTCTCATGAGCCTCCTGTGATGTTCAAACACATTAGACCAAAAATATGATGGAGCTGAAATACAACCACGATTGACTGGATAAGAAAGAGAGGGAATCATCTGTGGTGTTAAACCAGTCTAACCAAATCATTTGTTTCCCTATTGTGCACCTGCTTGATTTAAATAGACAAATGTCCTCTTGCAAGTTTGCGGCTTTGCATAACAATTACTCTTGTTTCCTTCTCCTCCGATCAAATAGAAGTAATGTCCTATATGGAGCTGCACAGTTTATCTGTAAACTGATATCAACATGTGACAGTAGATAGAGTCTAAGATGTGTTTTCATCATAATACTAGCTTTAAAGATTGATTTACCTGGTCTTACAGTCTGCTTTACATTGAAGCAATATTCTATTATTTTTTAACTTTTTAGACTGAATTAATTCAGTCTAAAAATTAATTATTCATCGTGATATTTAGTCAATAACTATCTTTATGTTCAGCTTTCAACAACATGTGGGAGACGTCTGTATCAGATGGAGTTTGCTCAGTCGTAATCATTTGTATATATGAGATTATAGATGTGTCATAGTCACATAACGTAAACTTTATAACGTGTGTGTTCAACAGGAACTTCGATATTCTCTTATCTAAACTTTCCTTGTGTTTGTACTGATGCCTGCCTTCTTTCCTCACAGCGCTATAGTGTCAGATCTCTATCTGTCAGGTGATCCTGGAGATAAATGGAGTCAGTCAGATGAACTCTAATCTGACATTACTGTAAGAGAGCAGCTTTTTCATGGAAGAATCATATTCCTCTGATGGCACCTGCTAAACCAATCTTGTTGAGGAGCTCATTTGGAGCAATTTAACAACAGAAATCAAGTTCTGGCTCAAAAATACCAAGCAGCCAAACAAAGGTCGTGTTATTCTTCAGTAAAACGTATTCTCGGATGTAACGTGTGTTTGCCTCCTAAGCAGTGTACTCACCCATGTCTTTCATTTTGACATTGGTGTCGAAAAGAGATTGGCTCTTTCGACCCAAAAAATGTAACGGTCCCTTCTTCATGACTGGTTGATCAGTTCAAGTGTGGATACGACTATGATGGATCATTAACGCATTGTTTAATCGACAGGTAAATCCAAGGTAAAGCGGCAGGTGCAGCGCAGTGCTCCAGGAAAGCCTGACTTCACTGATTTGGTGCAAAGTTTTTTCAACAGAGCGACAAAATGGGACAAACCCCGCCTCCTCCCCTTTCACTGAGCCTCCCTGTTTTTTTTTTTTTTTTCTAAATACACTCCCAGCAGGTGAGGCCTGCTGGGCCCTCCTTAGCAGCCACATTCCAGCGCAAATCTCACCTGCGTTTACCTGCATGACTGTTCAGCTTATATCCGAGCTATCATCATCGAAAGTACAAAGTAATGCTTTTTACCTGCTGGCAATGAACGCGTCAGCCATCTTTAGTTTATGTATCCACTATAAACGCTTCCAGGAACACATTTTCCCTACAGCATCTTGATATCTTTGAACTGATCTGTGTAAACAGGAAATAGTTTGGTTTCTTAGCTATTATGGTTATAAAACATGTAAGCCTAATAAAACAGTCTTTCTGATCATATAATTAAATAGGCCTACATATTTTCTGTACTTTGGTCTATAGTCCCTCCAAAACAAGAATGTTCAGGTGGTCAAGGTCAACTTACCTGGGTATTACTTCCTAGAAATGTTTTATTATCTTACTGTAACACAGATTCAGAGGCAAATATAGTATTTCCTATCCCACACCATTTATCAAACCTAATTTGACTGTTTCAAAACAAAACCCTTTCCATAATTAAATATTATGCATCATTTTTAAAGTTATTTTGAAAAAAAAAATTAACTGTCACAAGCTACAATATTACAAGCATGTCATGTACTTATGATAATAATTCAGTACAACACTGTTTCCTGTTTACTTTTGCTTTTCTAAGTTTTGCTACATGGTAGTTTGATGTATAGATGTTACTAAGTGTTTAAACACTGTCATTCGTTTCATGGTGTGAACAGGACTTCCATCTGGAACTGTTCCGACATAGAGATATAAAACAGACTAAATATGGAGGAGTATTTGTAATAAAAGTCCTCTGCCTGAGGGGAGGTTGTAAAAGCATTTGACAGTGGGACACAGTTTCCTCAATGGTATTATTTACCTAAGGATGAAGGAGCATGTGACCTGTGTAAGGAGGATAAATGGAAAGGTGGATGTAGTGAGCCGTGTCTAAAGAGGATCAAGAATCCTCTAAATCTCAGAGTGGACTGAGCCATAGCATCTACTCCATATCTATATGTGAACCTCACCTCCTCGCAGACCAGAGTTTTTATTTACAGATGACACACTGCTTTACACTGATGGACAGTAACAAAGTATCATGGTAGAGTATTGAGCAGTTTACTTTCCTTCTACTTAATACTCCCACTATGACATTTCTAAAGGAAACGTGTATTTTTTTAAAGGTTTATTTTTGGGCTTTTTTTATTTTATTTTTTTGTCCGCTTGAAGGACTACAGCCTCCATACATGGGGGGGGGGGGGGGGGGGGGATTGTCTTTAGTAATTACTCATCCTGTTCAGAAAACCAGTCAGGCTTTTTCCTTTCCTCTTGGCTACAGTCACAATGTTTCTGTCTGATTCAACGTTTATCTGTCCCACCTAAACCTCAGCCGTCCTGCAGACAACCCAGACTTGTCCATCCAGTTCCTCTGTCCTTGGTAGGAATTCATTCTGATTACTGAAGCTGCTGAAATGTGAAGTATGTGCCAGTTAGAGCCTTTAACTCTTTACCTGCTTCACAGCTAACACACTAGCTCTGCTCTATCAATGAAACCTTGAACTGTACATCATGTTTTCACATTTTCCTCGGATTAAATTCTTTCTTTTGTTTCCATGTAAATGTAGCCACACAGCAAACAGGCCAGGGCGTGTTCATTAGCAAAATCCAGGATGACTATACAACATAACATGACATCATACAGACTCCAAAGTCAAAGGAAATAAAGACTCAAATGACGACCAAAAATATTCTGGGTTTCATTTTGATGAGTTATGGCTTTAAATGGAGATGGAATGATGAAATCTGAAGAAGATTTATGCCGCAAAGGAATGCGTGTAAGACGATCACTCATCTGTCATTGTCCGATATTTTTCATTTCTGTCAGTAATTTTTCTTCAGTAGAAAAAACCCAACATAAAACAGTAAAAATAAGGTTTTTGTGTGGGCCTGTGTCTCTTTTATTGTTTTTATTTTTGTGAAGATGTCATTTATGTCTCACTATCTTTTTAAAGATAATAACATATCTCAGAAAAAAAGTTCAAACGAGTCTAAAAATGTAGAGGAATCAGGTGCTATTCAAGGAAAGGGGATAGAGGTCAAATAGCTAATAAATAAATGACTGTCCTGATAACAAACAAAGTTCAATATGAAGAAAATGCTCAACTAAAAGTCTGAGGCACTTTGATGCAGCATAAAATAATCTTTATTAAACTGCCTTTTCTTCACAATGAACTTTGTTTGTACTCAGAATAGACAATTATTTATTGGCTATAATAACATTTCATGTTGATGTGTGCTAATACATTTTCGTTATTTAGTGTTAATATTCCTTCTATTTCTCTCTGTGAGCTGCAAACATGTTTTCAAATATTTTTTTGCACACATTTTACATTTTACTGCAGATGAAAAACCGACTTTTGGTTAATGTATTGCAGTTAACTTAAGGACGAGAAAGAAAGCAAACAGATAAGCATTCAATTTCATTCAATGGTGGAAGAAGACATCTCAAACTTATAGAAACCACAATGATCATTACTGCACAATAAGTCTGTTATTTAAGAACCTGCTACATAACACTTTACCTTATACCTTTTCAGTAATTCCTCACACTGTGGCTTGTTACCGTTCTGTCTTCCAGCAGCCCCTGCAGTGGCGGCGACAGCAGATGAGGGAGCTTTAAGACGGTCTACACTCAGTGACAGCCAGTCCGGCAGTGAAACTGGGGTAAGCTGAGAGAAGACTGACGACTACAGTGACATGACTTAAGCAAAGGAGCTTTGTGGATGTTGTCAAATATTATGTGATGTTTACTGCAGAGAGCTGCAATAATAGATATCCCCTTTCAATGTGAGAGTCATAATAACAGGACAGTGCTACATGTTATTGTTGGCCCTCTTCCTTATGTATATTTGGGTTTACCTCCTTCTTCCCCAGGTGTCACTGAACTCCAGTTCATGACAATTCAGTTCAATACCAGAGGAGTGACTGACCCAAAACTTCCACTCTGCAGGACTCTCTGAGTTGCTTTAAACCACATCACTACTTTAATGCTGATTAGAAAAAACGAGTAAACTAGAGTTCTAACACAATATTTAAAACAACATCCACAAGGTAGTATTTTTGCAAACGTGTTAGCATGATGTTAGCATCAGTAAGGCTTCACAGAGCTGCTTGCATGACTCAAGACTCATAGTCATGTTTATATAAGAACAGAAGAGAGAACGCAGGGAAACATAAAGTAGGTTATTATACACAGTATATATGGTCTTGATTTTAAAAAAACCTACTATTAATGCATTTACAAATAAATGCTTAACAAGCAGGAACAAAGAGATGCAGGAAACAGCACTAATATATCCATTTATAGAAAACCTAAAATTAGTGTTTTTCTATTGAACTCTCACTTCAAAATATGTTTATTCCAAATGCTTGCTATGCTCACTCGCTGCTGAATACTTTCTTACTTTTAGAATTTAAAAAAATTGAGTATTCATTGAAAAAGTAGGGAACATTAAGACTAGTATGAAACATGTTTTGGTCATATGGTTGCATGATAACATAGTTGAGTAATAATGTATTATCTTTGCGTTGCAGAGTTTACTTTATTAGTTAAAGCTGGTGTCATCCATCACATATGACTCCTATCTCTCTTTAATTAGTTAAATCTTTGCTGGAGGCCAAAGTGGATTACAGCTCCTGAGCCTTTGACAGGCACTCAACGAGATGATTGGCTGACACATACACTGATTACTGCTGCTGACAAACTGTTTTCAGTCATGCCATGAATGGATGCTTGCTGGATTCAGCACATACTGGTTATGGTTTTTACTGGAATTTGTTTATCTCTATTTTGAAAAAGCTCTATGGGAAACAGCAATGGGTCGTCTGTGGAGGAACTACAAGCCGCCGAGAGTCACCAGTGGTACAGAAAGTTCATGACAGAATGCCCATCTGGACTTCTCACTTTTTACGAGTTCAAGCAATTCTTTGGCCTGAGGAACCTGTCAGATGTATCAAACAACTATGTCAAGACTATGTTCACAACATTTGACCTGAATGATGTAAGATGATTTGTATTTCTACAGCAGGGTAGAAACTCTTATTCTAATGTCACTACATCAGTGAAGGTGTATTTCTAAGTGTACACATCATAGTTGTTTTGTGTCTTATCTGCATGGCATTGAAAGTCACATTTTTAAATGTTTTAATCCTCTGCAAAAAAAAAGGGTAAGGATGGTCTGATCCACATTGCGATAAGTTTATTATGCAGCTAAATAGCTTTTGATATAAATATCCTTAGTCCTAATTATAATATATCTATATGTCTATAAAGGTATTTTTACTATGATTGGAAATGAGATTATAATCCCCACATTCATTAGTGAACCAGATCTGTAAAAAACATGTCTAATTAAATGTTTCTATGTACTTTTTTAAAACCAGTTACTTCAATTTTTATCTCCATCAAAGCAAAGACAATTGTTCAGATTTGGTCTAAATTTCCCAAGCTGTGCCTGTAGTTTCTTCATTGTGTGTTTGTGTTTTTTTCTTGAGAGGATATAGTCCACGTTATTTCTGCTAATAGAGATCTGTTTGCGAGTAACTTATTCTATTAGTGAGGGGGCTTATCCCTCAGACACTGCTTACCCAGCTGACCCACAACCTGAAAAAAGACACGTCCGACCACTTTTTACACACACAGTGAAGCAGATTCACTCACTGGAAATCAATCTTCTTCTTGTGACTGTATTATTTTATAATGTCTTAATTCCATGATTCACCTGTTTTCAGCATGAGTTTCAGTGATGCAGGAATTCGTCTTGAATGAATGACAATGCCTCTTTTTCTGCAGGATGGCTTCATTGATTTCATGGAGTATGTAGCCGCTCTGAGCCTGGTGCTGAAAGGAGGCGTGCAGAAGAAGCTCCGCTGGTACTTCAAACTGTATGATATAGATGGGAGTGGATGCATTGACCGTGATGAGCTGCTTCTCATCATTAAGGTGTGTAGGTCCTCCTCATGTCCCGTTAAACTCCACTTAGAGCTTAGTGACTAACACTGTCCTGGACCTGCTAAGTAAGCCCACTTATGTCTGACTGAAATACAGAAACCCCCACCTCAGGCTACGAGGAGGGCTGTGGTTATGCAAGGCGTTGATTGTTGAAACTTAGCTGACCCCTACTGGCAGGATAAGATAGAGCAACAACTTACACATAAATACAACTTTTTCATTCCTTTTTGTTTTGTGTCATGTTCAGTCAATCCGTGCAATCAGTGGAATCCCCAATGAGATGTCAGCGGAGGATTTTACCAACATGGTTTTTGACAAGATCGACATCAATGGAGATGGTAAGAGTTCAGGAAGAGAAGAGGGGATGTGGCATAGGTAGGGGGAAACTTAAAGGAGATTAAGAATCAAAGAGCGATCAAAAGTTGAATTCAGCGTGTTTGTGTGTTTTCCAGGTGAACTTTCCTATGAAGAGTTCATGGAAGGGGTCCAGCAGGACGAGATGCTGCTGAGGACTCTGACAGAGAGTTTGGACCTCTCACATATCGTCCAAAAAATTCAAGGAGAGATAAGAGGAAACAAATAATAATTCCCATCCTAATGGACCTTGAAGTATATTAAACTGTGCCACAGCTGAAGGATTGGATGTGGGTTGAGGATGAGCCACAAATCAACATCAGGACAAAGGGATGTGCAGTAGTCTGTGGCTCATAGAAAAGTACAGCAAAATCGAACTGTTCATTGTTTTTATACTACGAGCAAACAAGACTTTCTCTCTTCCTCAAATACTGAAGTATGTACTGCATTTTATTTTCTTACTGTATCCGTGTTCATCTTCTGTTGCTGAAATGAAAGACCTCATTATTTATGTCTATTGTACATACATTAAGTGCCTTAATTTGCATGCTATTTGACTATTCTATAGTATTTTATATGCTGTACAGTAGCCTGGCCCAATGAAAATTATATATCTTTTGCTTGCCTCTGCAGCAAAAGATTTTTATACTAACAGATTCAATGCAGCTCAAACTGGGGCTGCTTTACACTGTGAAGGGTCCCAGTCTCATTTGGCAGACACTTTTGTCCAACGTAATGTATACATCTGAAGTGAAGTGGGTGTTCATGTCTTCAGCTTTACTGATTATAAGCTGGAATTAATATTTTGGAATAAACTCTAACAAAAACTTTACCAAAATCATGTAAGTTTCTTATTTAGTAAGCTGATTCCAGCTTCATCAGAAGTCTTCCTTCAGGACTGCACAGGGACAACATCATGAAGTAGATGTTTGGATTTTCCATTAAGTTGCCCTTCAATTCTTTTGTGCATAAAAACAAGCAGGTTATTTGAAAAATGTAAATGCGCATTTCTGCAAATCTGACGAGTGCTTTCAAATATTGTGCCGATCTTACTCCACAACATTAGACAGCACATGGTGCGACATTTTCCCAAGAGCTACACGTTGTAAGGATCCCGTCATGATCTGTTGGTTAAAGCATGAAACTACTATGAAACCTTTTACATCATAACAGGTCATAGCTTTGATGCTGACAATATGGGACTTTTTCTTTTCATCTTCAATTTTTTAAGTTGACTGAAGCCTGAGTGCCCATTTTACCAAAAGAAGATAAAACACTAGTGTCAGAAACAAAACTAACTTTGTGTAATAAGAAGATGAATTTTGTTGGTTCCCTTTGATCATCATGTGACCCCTTAAAAGTCATGGTCTCACCTCCAGCCCTCAGATCCTTTCTGATGCTAAAAGAAGCTGGCAGCTTAAAGAATTTACTTGGACCCAAAACAATGCAACACACCCATGAACACTTTAGACCCGTACAGCCATCGATCCTAATCTGAAAATGCAAAAGGCATAGTTAGCATTTCTCACACATGGCATAGATGGCAACAGGCTCATTATGTTTACTATACTGAAACCAAGAAAAGCAAAGGCAACGCTCCTCAAAGCAGACACACTCTCTGAAAACATGAGTAGTTTCAGGGAGTGGTTTGTTGTTGTCATCCTGTTTGGGCGACTATTAGCGATCGGATCATCGTTATTATTATGAGTGTACTAGTCTTGTGCCACTTCAAAGAAAATAATTTGTTCCCTTCTTCTGGAAACTCCCAGTTGATGTATGAGACACATGGTCTACAATAGGAGGGGAGGGGTTTCCAGTCCTAAATTAAAGAATCCCTTAAAAGTATACAGTAGTCCTATCAATTTTTACAAACAACAAGAATAAAGAATGCAGGGTGCAAAATGTTTTATTTTTGTTAGCCTATTTTAATAAAGGGCAAATCTTCAAAGCCGTCTTGTAAAATGATGATTAGTTATTTCAGTTTAGGCCTAAATAAATAAATAAAATGTATTTCTATGTGTGCTGTAAAATAAATATCAGCCTGGATGACATTAGATTAAATCGATGTGCTGTCAGTATTAATAAACAAAGCACAATAAACATGTTTCAGGCTATAGCAACAATTCAACAAAGGCCACATATGCAGGTCAAAGGTTATAATGATTTCATATGAGTTATGGTTCATAATGATTTCTGTGTCAGACTCATGAGATACAGGTCAGCTCTCAACAATCCTGAAAAAAGAAGGGGACCTGCCCACGTGCTCTTTGCAAAGCTGTCCTCCAGCTGCTCAGAAAAGGTGTGTCACCGGCGTGACGTCACGTTGTACCTGAGTTTCGGTGAGGAGAGGGGGGGAAGAGCCCAGTCGAGGGAACAACATCAGCTCCAAAGACAAATCCGACAGTAACATTTGTCCGTTTGTTTTGCTCACACGCCGCTCTCAGAGTTCATAAATCGGCGAAGGTTGGTCGGACAAAGTTTGCAGTAGTGCTTTGGCGGGTTTTTTAGAGGAAACAGACGGGTTTTATTCCCAGCTGTTAGTCAGCAGGTCGACGAGGAAAAGACCAGTCCTACTTCCTGGTCCTCCGCAGGTATGTTTCTCGTAATTGATTAAGTATGATGTTTGCTTGGTTAGTTTGAGTTATCGGGTTTTGTAGCCTACTTCAAGTATCGCATTTGAACAGTCCATTTGGTGTTCTTACATAAGCTACACGGCATGTTCTGTAAGCTATAAGATAAACAAACAAGTGAAAGACAAAGTCAAGGTGTGGACATGTTTGGAAAATCCGGACGTGCAGGATTTAGGAGAACACGGCAGCAGCAGCTTTTGTTTGTCTCGGAGTCGTGAGGAAAAGTTTGTGGCAGTTGAAATGATTCAGAGTTCTTAATGGGATGCGGACTGACTGGTTTGTGTTTTTTCCTTCAGTCGGGATGTCTGTCACCCCTCGACGTGTCCGGCTGAAGCCCTGGCTGGTGGCTCAGGTGGACAGCGCGAGATACCCGGGTCTGGTGTGGATTGACCGCGAGGCCATGCGCTTCAGGATCCCGTGGAAACACGCGACGAGACACACCCCACAGCACGAAGACGAAGACACCATCTTTAAGGTGAGCACTCTACCTCACAGAGAACAACATATTACAGACTGTGAGTTTCTTACCTTGAGAATTAATTTGCAAATCATTGCTGTGCTGCACAGGTCAGAATGTTGGCCCCATATGTGTTTGCAGAGACTTGTATGAGGCCCCTCTGGTTTCTAGAATTCAGAAAGTTTGGTCCAAACCATTGGGTTACATTTACTCTTAAAGCTTCAAGAGGAACTAAAGGGGTAATAATGGATTTGAAGTGTCTAAAAATGTAAATTCTGGTTGGCGTTTTTTGTTTTGGATTTTGAAAATTAAAAAATAAAATCAGAGAATCGATAAAGACCAAGTACTTTGAGTTTTCTTTTGTATCTTTCATCACAAGAAGTACACTGATTTACACAAGCCTTTGGGCAGCCCAGACATGCATTCTGGACTTCATGACCTCGTCTCTTTGCACATCTAAATGTGACTATAACATAGCATTTTATTTTCTTGGACAATTATTGACAGATGTTCTACAAAAGTAAATTTAGAAAGAAAAATCAAATAGAAATTTGGGATTTTGTGAAGAAAAAAAGCTCAAGCAGGACTGTGACATTGATACCTGCGTTTTGTTAAAATGTTCCTCCAGGCATGGGCTGTGGAGACCGGGAAGTTCCAGGAGGGGGTTGATGAACCCGATCCAGCCAAGTGGAAAGCTCAGCTACGATGTGCACTGAACAAAAGCCGAGAATTCAACCTGGTCTATGATGGCACCAAAGAGGTTCCCATGAATCCTCTGAAGATATATGATGTCTGCGACATCCCACAGCCGCTCAGCAACCAAGGTGATTAGAGCTGCTTACATGTGATGGACTTCATTTATTCAGATTTACAGTTCTGAAACTTTCTTTTTTTTCAACAGGCTCTTCAGACGCTGGTTCTTGGACCCCACATGATGAAGATGGTGGTGAGGAGGATGTTCCAGATACACCAGAGTCCCTCCCACCATACCCATCAAATGGTAAATGACTCCTCATACGTTCATCATATTTACATGTTCAGTTACTGTGTGTTCTTTAACACAATAATCTCCTCTTCTTTTTTTTTTCCACGTTTAGGCACCAGTCCTTCTCCTCTCATTATGTGGTCTCCTATGGGCTCAGAGTCCTCCATGCAGCCCCCCAGCTGTTCCCCTTCAAACCAAGGCTGGACCAAAGAGGAGCCTGTCAAAATCTGGCCTAAGGAGGAGCCTGGCAAAATTTGGCCTAAAGAAGAACCAAGGAAAATCTGGCCGAAAGAAGAGCCTGCAGATGTGGAGATGGAACCCACCCCCCTCAACGACATGCCCCCTACCCCTCTGCCCGATCACTCCATGCAGCCCCCTCCTCTGCCTGATGCCCTGTTTGCCTCTCCTGAAACCTGGATAAGTTCTCTCCCAAGTAAGTTACACTTCTTCTGCTTCTGTTGAAGTGACTGCCCCACACATCAACCAAGATACATTTATATCGTGTCAAGTGATAACAACAGTTCCCTTATACAGCAGCATACAGCATTTCACCTTTTAAATGACTATTTACAGTGACAGAACATTCATCCACCAATGAGCCAGCAATTGGTAACAGCAGCATGGAAAACTTCCTTTTGACCGGCAGAAACCTCAAGCAGAAATAGAGTCATAGGTCTTCAGCCATTTGGCATTAAACGTATTGATTGAGTAAGAGAGAGAGAGAGACAAACAGACAGTTATCGAGACTTCTAAAGAGCAACTACAGTAACACGTTTTTAAGACTATTGCTATGCCAGTTGTAAGAGCCAATATGCAAATTATTGATTAATACTAAATATCTAGTTAAAAATGATTAAAATCTAATAACAGTAATTTCATGTAAATTCATAACGTTTAAAATTGTTTTAAAGGCATAATTTAGTCATTTATAAATGATAAAAAGGTTATTGTTGATGTTTTTGGATGTTTATGTTATGACAGCACTGCGTAGTTAAAGTTGTGACGGATGTGACGTAAGCAGTTTGGAGTCCAATATTGATGGAAGCTACACAGTTTTTTGACCGTGCGTTAGACCGTTTGTTAAACCTGTATTTTATTTTAAAGTTTTTTCAGTAAACCTTTTAAAACGAAGGAAAGCTGTCCTGTCTTTTCGCTCGCGTTGCAAATACTGTGAGTTGACTCCAAAAAGTGGTACAGAGGACGAAGAAAGAGACGGAGTGCCACTACACCAGTAATAATGTAAAAATCACTTCAAAGTAACAAATGATTTTGTTGAAACATTAGCTTTATGTCTACCATGATTTTTAACACTTGTCTACACCTGTCTCCGTTCCAGTGACAGACCTGGAGGTCAACTTCCTGTACAGAGGGAAGGAGATGTGTCCCACAGCCAACGTCAGTAACCCTCAGGGCTGCAGGCTCTTCTATGGGGACCTGGGCCCCATGATGAACCAGGAGGAGCTGTTTGGACCCGTGAACCTGGAGCAGCTGCGCTTCCCCACCACAGAGCACATCACCAACGACAAGCAGAGGATCTTCACCAACCGCCTGTTGGATGTGATGGACAGAGGCCTCATCCTGGAGGTCAGCGGACACGATATCTACGCAATCCGTCTCTGCCAGTGTAAAGTGTACTGGTGTGGCCCCTGTGCTCCAAATCCAGCTGCACCAAACCTCATAGAGCGTCAGAGGAAGGTCAAACTCTTCTGTCTGGAGTCCTTCCTCAGTGGTAAGTAGGACTTTTATTTGAATGAAAAATTTTTTTTATATACACTATGGTCTCAAGGCTTTTAGTTTGTTGTCAATGTTTCTCTCTCTCTTAGAAAGAATTCTAATAAATGTGTTTGTATGGTGTGCAGGGGTGATAGCCCACCAGCGTGGCCTGACATCAACCCCCCCTAACTTTGAAATTGACCTGTGTTTTGGAGAGGAGTGGCCTGATGGGAGGCCCAGGGAGAGGAAACTCATCATGGTTCAGGTGAGAAATTAATCTTTAAGCAGGAGTTTGAAAGAAACAATGAGTCTTTGCAGTCATTAAGGGATTCTAAAGGCTCGTATATAACAGGTCCAGACATGTCACTTTAACTCAAACTAAATAGCAATATGGAAATAATGTTGTGAAAAAACATTGCAGCAGATCCATTTTTTTCTCCATAAATGTTGGTATAATTTTAAAGCAAGCAGCTGTAATCCAATGTGAGTTTTTTAAAGTATATGAATGAGTGAGTCACACTTGGTCTGGTCTGCAGGTGATACCTGTCGTGGCCCGGATGATAAGCGAGATGTTTTCTGGAGACAACACACGATCCTTTGACAGCGGCAGTGTCCGCCTGCAGATTTCAATCCCAGATATCAAAGACAACATAGTGACCCACCTGAAGCAGCTTTACTGCCTGCTGCAAACCCACCAGGGCCAGGATGGCTGGGCGCTGCCCCCCGGCCCGGGCCTCAACATCGTCCAGGCTTTGCAGGCACAGTGAAGCAGCACATTGTGAACCACCATGTGATATACTGAGAGTTATATACTGTTAGCAAAGAAGTACTTATGTATAACCAGTTTAAAAGTGTACACAGTATGCTGTAGGGTTCCTGTGTTTTTCAGCTTCTCTGTAGTACTGTGATGTTTTTTAAAGCCTGTATTAGACACATTATGTGTGCAGGCACCATAGACAGATGGGTGACTGCATGGGCCAAAGTCCTGCTTGCTGCAGGGGAACATTTAGCAAAGTTAATGAGTAACACAGTTGGTCTGTGATTATCCAACCTTGCTAGAGTCAAGAAACAGAACAGAAACTTCTCTTTTGACCTTGTGAAATGTTTTGTAGCAACACATCCAGCATAGGGTTTGTCTAATGTAGCAAATATGAATTCAAGTGAGGATTGTTGCATTGTCATGGCATTCGTTAGTGACCTACTCTTTGTCTACAGTTTAGTCTTGAGTTGTTGTCTTTCTCTTTTTTTCTCTAGGACATTTTTTATTCATGTCTTTGATTTTAGCCATTTATGTTTTCCAGACAGACATTTAACAAAACAACATTCAGCCGTTATGGGTCCGTTTTAATACAGATTGCCACTGCACTTTGAGTTGCTGAATCATGTTTTATTCCTGTTTAAATCTAAGTGCATTTATCATTTGTACTCTTTATTTTATCAATAAAAACAACAGAATAACACGGGATCTTGTGAGCTCTCTTCTTACCCCCACAGTCCTCTCACAATGCTTTCTGAAGTTGAATTTAGTGTGTCATACTTTGTATGTTGATGTTTCTGCTCCAGTTGACTCATTTGTAACCACAAGTTAAATGATTGGTGAGTTAAGTGCAACGCTGCACCTCCTGAACATGCTCATGCAGCATTGCTGACCTCCAGTGGTTCAGCTCAGCAGCAGCAGCTCTGGGATGAGTTAACGCTGTGTACTGTACACTATGATGAGCTATGTGGTTGGAAAGACTCTCTAACAATAACTGTCAAATATATCCATGTCACATTTACTGATCTTTAAATCAAAAACACATTTATTCTATATATGAAACAGCATTACTCTTAGAAATACTCATTTATGTTTAGTTGATACTAATTCAAAACTAAAAGTAGGACAATGATACTTTATTAAAATGAATGAGAGTTGTGGAAATAATTCTTGTATGTTATTTTAAGTGTGAAAAGTCAAAGTGCTCATTCTGTATTAACGTGTTACTCTAATTTGAATGTTGTGTCATTCATGGCATATCATTTTATACTTTTCTTTAGGATTGTAGTTCACTTAAATACCATCATTCGTTCATGGGCGGTTTTAAGCAGGGGCCAACAGGGGCCAGTACCCCTGTAACACTGAGCTTGGTCCCCCCATGTGGCCACCACTCCAAAAGGAAGAACCCCCTAATATTTGACTCAACAACCGGACTAACAATCTAATATTAAATTCTGTTACTGAAACAAATATAAATCATGGTATTTAATGATGTGTGCTATTATTTGGCATAATATTTTTTTTTTGAAGTGATCATCTTTGTCTATTTTTCACCTGGGTTTAATGTTCCCCTCTGACAAAACAACTGGCCCCAGTTTGGCCCCCTCAGGAAAAGTGGTCTAGAACTGCCACTGAATTCAGTTGATATTGATCATTCAGATTTTAAAGTCTTGTTCCAATTGATAAATGGATGTTAAGAAAGATTATTCCCAAAAGCTCAATGAACAGGACTTCTGTGATTTGTGTAGCTTGTTATGAATGAGCTTAGCCTTAAACATGCTCTTAACTTATCAAAAATAATTATTTTTTTATGACTCTCCTGTGAGATCCTTTGGGCTAAATATAGTCGTTCTGTAAACCCATTACATCAGTAAAGAATTTCTTGGGGTTAATGTTTGGCGCTGTGATTCCGCCTCAGTTGTGAGTCAGAGGAGGAATATTGATGTAGATCTGAACATCAACAACTTGATGGAATTGTTCAGACTTCCTATCGCTGTTTTTTAATCTTTTTTATTATGTCACTTTAAGTACAATGAAACAGTCGCTCTATAAGATAAGACTCCCCTGGAGAGAAGTTGATAAACTTAATGTGTGCTCAATTGATCCTCTGTAAATCTATTTTTAGTTCCCGGTAATTTGTATCTGACAAGTTGACTGCAATTACTGATGGAAAAAAGACGATAAAGTAATAGGGCTGATATGTTCTCATTTAAAGGGCAGGTTATGGTGGCGTCCTTCATATCTGGTAACCTTTGTTCAGTCAGGATGCCACACTAAAGATTTCGCACCCTCAACAGGATTGCTCAATACCCTCCCCATGGTTATTCCACTGAGAGAGGACTTTGTCCTTCTCTTTATGAGGAAGTCTTGGGCGTCAGTTGCAGGTTGTTTTACTTCAGAGACAAAAACAGAGAGGGAAGTAACAAGACTCCACTGCCGGACGACAAAGGTAAGAGAGATTTTCACAATGAATCCTCACAGTGAATTGTAAATGTCTTAGTGAAATGTGTTGTGGATCTGCTGTGAAGTGTTTCTGTTTGTTCACACAAAGCACGTAACTTATCATTCTGATTTAAGTAGAAACGTAATGAAGAACAGTTCTAATCAGAAAACATGAATAACTTACCAAGTGTAAAATATTCTCAACTATTCAATCTGAATTGTTCAAAAATGTCGGTATTAAAATATAATTTACCCTTTGGACTGATTTTTTGGTATGAGACAGCTAAGGTCTTTTTACAACGTGATATTCTACATCAGCACTTTAAGGATTTTATCAAGAGGATCACAGGTTGTGTTGCTATGTGACCATAACAAAATGAATTCTGTTGATTTATTGCTCAAACAAAAGTGATTCATCTTAAATTTGCTTTAATTCAGCGTGACAAAAGAAGAGATTCTCAGGATTCTGTTAATAATAAATGATATTCAGTTTTATGTCAGGTTCAGATTGCTGATTCTAGGGACATTACTAATTTATGGTGTTTCTAAATGATATGATCATCATATTTGCTGTTACAGGTGTGTTAGATCAGTACTAACAATGTTCAGGAGTGACAGTCCCTTTGGCAATGACACCAGCAGCTATGCAGGATCCATCCAGTCTAAGTATGTATTTCACAAATGTATGTGACTGATTGATCGTCTCCTCCTTCAGCAAATGAACATTGTTGTAAACTTTTAGCATTTTGGAGTCCCTGCAACGTAAATGTTTTGGTAATCTATATTCCAGTAAACGTTAAGGATTTAGTCACTATAAATTAAGTACAAAAAATAAACAAAATGGTAAAAATATTACAACTTTAGCAAGAGAGACCACCATCATTATGAGGAATGATCACATTGATATACACTCTGTCATGTTCATTTATCTGAGAGAGGGTTCCTTTAAATGTATTGAACAAACATATTTTAAGTTTTTCCAGAACCATAAAGTCTGACAAAATGAAAAGGCAATATATAAGTTATTCATCTAACAAAATCTGGCAACAAGGATTTATTTCTCAAAGCATCTTGGATTTGTCTTCCATGCACCTTTCATTTGATAAAAAAATTATTCATGTTTTTTCAGGTCAAATTCAAACCACACATTCTTTTTGAAAGATGCATTAAAGGTGTGGTTGAGTTTCCAATTAGCCTCCTGACACCCTTGACAATATAAAATCAAGTATCTCAGACCTATTAATAGATGGGAAGCCTTCCTATGGGGCACATCAATTATTATTATCAAGAGTTTTTAGATAACAAGGGAGCTGTTTATATGAAAAGTTTTTTGATAAGCTGTTATCCCAAATGATTAGGACAGATTGGATACAAACAGCAGAACTGTGCACCTCTTACATGGATCCAATAATGGCTATCGAGAAGATACTCTCTGTGCAGAGCAGAGGCCTTATTTTGTTTCCACATGTTTGGGAAGATGAATGTGATATTTGAACACCCTGGAAAAAACTTTCCAGAACAATTAACCAAACTACCATTGATTCCTACTCTTGAGTCTTTCTGCTACCAAAACAAACATTACATGCTTATTATTGAACAATCACCACTATAAAGGTGTGGAAGAGGAAGACAGAGATTTGTTTTCTACTTTCCATACGTTGCAAGTTTGTGGACTAGTATCCAAAATAGGCTTAAGCCACTTCACATTCGTGTGAAGCTTACTCCTTAAACATTATGCTGGATTGTCCCTGAATATTAAACAACACCATTCTTCAGGTTAAAGGCTTTATATGTGATTTTTTTGATCCAGTAGATGTCACCCTTGAGCACCAGCATGAAACCAAAACAACTCACGCTGCATTGTTGTGTTAGCATGCTAATGCTAGCGATCTTTATTATGCTCGTATCTTCACACTGCATGTAAATTTACCTGAAATGAGCATGATCTAGAAACACAGTTAAGCAGTGAGTACAGTATGTTATTCTTCTTTTCTCTAGTCCCTCAATTAAACAACTTTTATACACAAGGGGAGGAGTCAGCCGGCCGTCCGGGCGATGTAAACAAAGTGAAGATAGAACTCTGAAAACTCTGAAAACATCACAGACAGTGGGACTCGGGTGTTACACCCATTGTAGACAGTCATGACTCACAGAATTATTTTCAGAGGATATACTTGATTTCTATTACATTTAAGTGTGAAAAATCACATATAAAGACTTTAAAATATTTATGTTTAAAGCACAATTGAAAACAAATCTGAATCTATCAACCTTTGTTTGAAATGAAATTTATAAATTAAATCTAGAATTGACATTTTCCCAGATTTCCTCTGGGTAAATGATTAGGTTAGCACAACATGATGTCAAATAGAAATACATTTTCTCTGTTGGAAAGTGGGATTGATTGGATTGTTTTGTGTTATATGAACTGGTAACATGTTTTAAATAATTTTTCTGACAGCGTGTTTGTGTTTGTTTTGTTCTTTTAGTTGTTTATATTTGAATGTCATGTTACTGTCTGTACTGTTTTGTGTATTTTTTTCCTGCTTGTTCTTAAGTATTATTTTTAACTTTTGTCTTCACAGTGGTTTTTCAACAATGGATGATGTGTCATCACAGGCTTCAAATATTTCAAGGCCCAGTGCAAAGTCAGTTTACTGTAAGTTAACCCATTGTTGTACCTAACAAAATCAAATGTCTCACCTGTTCAGTTGAATGGTATGACTCATAGCTGAATGTTTTTACAGTGCAGAGGATGGAGTATGCAGTATCTCTAAACAAGATGATGGAAACATTTCAGTACAGAGTGGAGGTATGACAGATACTATAAGCAACAGAAGAGTACCCTCTCTGAGCCACACCATGTTTGATGTTGTGTTGTTAATGCACTTTTATACAGCACTTATTCACTTGTGACTTGAATGGGAAGGAGATGAGAAGTGTAGCTGACTGTGTGGAGCGGCTGAAGCTTCTGGATGGGATGGGTCGTGTGTGGGCTCAGAGCATGCTGCTGGAGATCCGTGGCTCCCACCTGCTCTTTACAGACGTTGAAACCAAGGTAAGCAGGATAGATAGATAGATAGATAGATAGACAGATAGATAGATAGATAGATAGATATTTTATTGATCCAGAGGGAAATTCAAAGCATCCAGTAGCAGGTTACAAAGACGTACATGACATGAAACATTTGTTACAAATTAACCACAAAACCGACGCCCCCCCCCCCTCATACATATATATTAACCTGAAAAAAATATTTAAGAATAGCCCTAGATGAATCAATTTTTTTTAGCAATGTTTAAAAAGAATAATATGATCAAAAAACAGACATTAAATAATGGTAAAGGTGCAATTTAAATAATTGAGGTTATCATTAAAGTGTCCAACGAGAGGCTGACTCTTGGGACAGCTGTGCAGATGGCAAATGGAAAAAGGAAGATTTAGTCCAAGAGTTACTGTGTGCTTTCCCCCTGCCATAACCGTGAGGTGTTGTACAGACGTATGGCCAGGGGGACAAAAGAGTTCTTGAGGAATGAGAGGCGGTGACAAATTCACCTGTTCCGGATAAGTAGGACCTGATAGCATAAAAACCTAAACATTGTCTTTGAACAGAAAGTAATTTTCCCACAAAAAAGTGATGTCCTTATACAGTATAGTGACAAATTGGCCACTATTGTGTTATACAGTATAAAACTGTATTTAAACGCCTCAACATGAGTGTGCACAAACAAGTGTAAGTCAGGCAGTAAGTCAGGGACAGTATGGAGTCTGACAGTAAGTCAGGTATGGTGTAACAGTAACAAATTGAAGCCTGTTACCGTTGATTAATTCAGATTGTCCTCATACAAGTACTTTGTGTTAAACATTATTGTAGCTTGTTAATATTGATACATTGGAGGCAACCCTCAAATTTGTTGTATTCCAGTTGACCACAGCTTTATTCTTAGGTAATCTGTATGTCATCTGTTCTACATAAAAAAATACATTCCTGGAGTGGATGAACGAACGATCACTTTTTTCTGTCACAAGAATGATGTCAGGTGATTTTAAAACATGAGACTGTAGCAAGAAATTCAACATGAAGACCAAGTTGAACTGTTCGACTTTATTTTGTTTCTGTCTTTGATTTGTCAACCGTCTGGGAATTCTCCCAGTTATGCCTTCTTTTGTGTAAAAACAGAAATGTTCTCTGGTTTTTAGGAGGAGCTGGAGTCCATGGCTCTCAGTGACATCGTGGAGCTAAAGGCTGTGCCTGATTCTGGAGCAATTAGCTCTCTGCTAACGGTGTCAGTGCAGTTTGGGAGAAAGCACACACAAACTGTCTTTATGTTTCAGTGTGAGGATGTCAGGGTGAGGAAAAATCCATGGAAATGGCTGTTCTAATGACTGTTCAGTAAAAAGATAAGAGATTTAATGCTGTCTTCTTGTTGTTTACAGGCTGAACTTGTTCAAAAGGATTTCGCACGCCATAGAGATGACATAAGCATCAAGTAAGGAACTTAAGTGATTGAGAGTGAAAACCACAAAATCTATCTACTCTTTTTCTCAACATGCCTCTCACACTTTTTGTAGCAGCAACACAGGATCTGTAGCAGGACGTGCAGAAATGAAAAACCTACATAATGCTGAAAAATTCTCTAAACCTAAAGAGCCTCAAGTGGAGTCAGTCCCCCAGTGGTCAGCTCCAGACTACGGTGAGTCTGAGACCGGCTGCATTGATCATTATGAGTCAAAACAAAATACAAACCTTCAGCCTCCATTGTACTCATAGAGGAGGAGCTGGATGTGCCTCAGCAGGAGGAGGAGGAGCAGATACCAACACCTCAACCTTACAACACTGAAGAAGAAGAAGAATCTACTCCACGCCCATACACAGAGCTGGAAAGGAATGTAGTGAGTGTCCTTTTTGTTTTAGAATCTTTGAAACAGTAGATATGTGTTAAAGTCTTTATATGTGATTTTTTACACTTAAATATAATAGAAATCAAGTATATCCTCTGAAAATAACTCTGTGAGTCATGACTGTCTACAATGGGTGTAACACCTGAGTCCCACTGTCTGTGATGTTTTCAGAGTTTTCAGAGTCCTATCTTCACTTTGTTTACATCACCCGGCCGGCCGGCTGACTCCTCCCCTCATGTATAAAAGTTGTTTAATTGAGGGACTAGAGAAAAGAAGAATAACATACTGTACTCACTGCTTAACTGTGTTTCTTGATCACGCTCATTTCAGGTAAATTTACATGCAGTGTGAAGATACGAGCATAATAAAGATCGCTAGCATTAGCATGCTAACACAACAATGCAGCGTGAGTTGTTTTGGTTTCATGCTGGTGCTCAAGGGTGACATCTGCTGGATCAAAAAAATATATAAAGCCTTTAAGTACAATTTAAGAGAAGAAGAATGATGCAATGGTTTTCTTCTTTCTTTACAGGACATCTTGAATCACATTGTCAGTGACATAGAGATCTTCATGGGGAAAATAGCTGCGGCAGTAGCTAAAAATTCAAAGAAAAAGAAGAAAATGAAAGCAAAAGGAAAAGGTATGTTAAAGCAAAAACTAAAGAAATGCATGGACAATATCTAAAAGCCCTGTATTTCTTCATAGTGTAGAAATCCAGTAACCTCTTTTGTGTTTCTTATTTTGTCTTTGTAGCCGTTGATGGTGTGCCCCCTGCAGCAGAGTTTGCAGACTGTCTCCATAAGATCAAATGCGGTTTCAACCTGGTGGTATGTGTCCCTAATCACAAGAACACACAACCATCATGGCCTAAGTTATGACTGTTTGTGAAGAACATGTAACAGTTCTGGTGTTGAAGATAACTTATAGGAGGAGGTGTTGTTATTTTGACAGGGGGAGCTCAATGGACAGATTGATAATCCCAGTGCTCCTGAATTTGTTCACTCCTTTTTCTCCACATTGGGATTTGTAAGTAACTTTTTAGCTTTTAATAACTTGACCAGATGGACGGACTCTTATCTGTATACTTAATTATAAAAGTTGCTCTGATTCAACCTTACGGCACCTTACCTTACTACAGGACTAGTGCACTTCTTTTGAATAATGCTTCCCATCACCAGGTGGTATCTCACTGCCCAGAGGATCTGCCACAGACCATTGTAGCCCCCCTGCTGACCCCTGTGTGTATCCGTCTGATGAGTGAGGAGGCCTCTGCAGAGGAGGACCAGCTGTGGCAGTCTCTCGGAGATGCCTGGAACATCCCCAGGTGAGACACTCAACAGAGTTAGACCTGTTGAAGTGCCAGCTCACAATGTCTCTGCGGTGACAATTAACATGTGTTGATAAATTGTGGGTTGTTAATTGTGATTAAAGGGGTCATGTTATGCTTTTTCTGGTTTTATATGCTCTTTAGTGTGTTTTCCATGTGTCCTGTGCATGTTTAGGCACATCTATGTGCAAAAATTTAAAGTCCACGAAAACGCAGCTTCTCCTACCTCCTCCTGTTAGCTGTAGCATTAGCTGCATGTAACGCTCGGTTCTAGCCCCCCTCGATTAAAATTTGTCAATGTGATGTCTTGTCAGTGTGAGATCACTGATCTAAGCCCATTGGTTCGTTGTGGCAAGCCCAGCAGCTCATGTTGCACGCCCATTAACTTCTGTAGCACGCCCACGATATGCCGTAGCCTGCGGTAGCACAGTAGTGCTAAGGTGCTAATGTTTTTGCTCTGCTCGGAGCCAAAGTGGCTGCATTCCCAATATGGTAAAAGGGGCGTGACATTTCCGAGAACCGTGCTGAGCGACTGACCAATTACGGCAGAGCCGACAGGCCGACCAATCAGATCAGACTTGGTACACGTGGGGACTCAGAGCCTTACAGAGAGAGTCAGAAGCGAGTCGGTGCATGGAGCGGCAGTACATGAAAACAGACACTTTTTTAGAACTTTAGCTATTGTGAACATACCTTAGTAGGCACATAGATTAAACCCCAAAAAGGGCATAATATGACCTCTTTAAAGTGTGGGTTTTGTGGTACCTGTACTTGACTATTTCCACCTGATGCTCCTGATGCTTGGTGCTTAATTCAGCTGAAAATAGATCACTTCTTGTGCACTGCACCATATCAATTATGCAGCTTAAGTTACTTTTTTGATGAAGATTTTGAATAGAAAACAATCATACGCTAAGCTTGTGAAATACTATATATGAAAAATGACTGAACCAGTTGTTCCCAACCTCTTTGACTTCTATTTTCATACAAACAAGCACAATCATTTAGTCCTGGCTCCATGGCATTGACTCAGCACAGTTGTTGTAAGTTCAGCCAAAAGGAAACTTTTCCTTGAACCTCTTTTAGGATGGTTGGATTTAGATAGCATTTTGAAGTCTTAAAAGATCAAATAAACAATAATTCAAAAATATAATTTAAATATAAACCTGTGTAGCAACACCTGGTCTTGTCTTTTCCATTACAACAGACAAGAATGTAACCCCTTGACCTTGAACAATTGGGCAATATGCTTATATTAGCTTCATGCTAACAACTCACAACAGTGAAATACAGCTAATGCCAATTTCCTGGTAAATGAAACTTTGTATATTTATCTAACATTTAGTCTGAATGCCAGACTTTGACTTCTAATTTAAAACATTCTTGTTTCATTTGTTTTGGTGAAGTTGTCATTGCAGCAGACTGCTGTGTCTGTATCAATCATTTATTGTGACTTTTGATATTTTTGAAATGTCATAGTACCAAATGGCCAGATGATGATGAAGACATCCCAACATACACTCCGGAGTTTTTCGATGGCTGGCAGCCTCCTGAGGTGTCCGCAGCCTCTGAACCCAAACAACCTGTGAGGAGACAGGAGAATCCAAAACCTGCACCCAGTCAGGTAAACCCTGAGATCAGACATTCAGCATGATGTCTGTACAGAGGACAGAAGATTAACTAATGTCCTTTTTCTGTTTAGACTTCTGCAAAGTGGACGCCCGCAAACACCACACAAAAACCACGGTACACACACAGGCATGTAAAGTCACACTCAATGCCATGTAAATGATTTAGGAGGACTTAAAGTTTGGTGTGCTTTGGTGCATTTTTTTCAGACCTGTTGAGTCGAAGGGTCCCATGCGTGTCGTGTATGACTTCATCTCGAGAAACCACAGAGAGCTCACTGTCACAAAGGGAGAAATAGTCCAAGTAAGAATCACTGACATGAACCAACTTCACCTCTCCTTTTCTTAATCAGCTTTACAAATGTTTGTGTTGTCCATCCACAGCTGCTGGACAGGTCAAAGCAGTGGTGGAAGGTGAGGAACAACAGGGGAGAGGAAGGCTTTGTACCCAATAATGTCCTGGAGGATCCTGATGAGCAGCCTATGGAGGTGGGGATTCAAATGACAACATCTTAAAGCTGAATTCAGTCACATTTTCAGCAATTTTTTTTCAGCAAGGAAAGCTTTCAAACAGCACTTCACTAAATACAGTGTTAACTACTTAAACAAAGTGATTAGCTGTAATAACGTGTCACCTCTCAGTGATTTTGACCTTCAGGCTGACATTCACCAAAGTAAACTGGAGCAGAAAAACTCCACATGAAACATGTGACTATGTTTGGAGGCTGTCTTTAAGCTGCATGAAATCATGCTCTATCATGTCGTATGTTAGGCTGATTGCATCATAGTTATTGTGATATCTGTATTTTCCAACCTTATTAAAACAGTTCATGAATGTTCAGTTTTATCAGCAAACTGGAGGTTCTCCCATCCTCACCAAGAAGTCAAAGTCTGCAGAGGTAAAAGCCTGGCTGGAAGACAAGGGCTTCAGTAAGATGTAAGTTCACACAGGTATTAAAGGTGGAGTCTCTCTCACTCTATGAAGGATATATTGTTTATTATGGTTCAATGTGAACATCAGTGAACAAGATTAGTGATAGACCTCAATCAGCCTGTAGTTATGCATACATGTGAATGACTGAATTTACAAATGAAAATCATATACAAATATTTTATCAGCCAGTTCACACTAACAATATGACTACAAATATTGATTTTGTTTCTTTTGGCTGCCTGAAGCGAAAAGGGGAATTTGGAGGCTTATACATGACTGTCACATTTATAATGTTTTATAGTGTAATGATAATAATAATAAAAGGCTATTCTTGCACTTTAAAAAGGCACTTCACTGATTGTAAAGTTGAAGTTAGCTTAACCGAATGAATATAGCCCTGATGACATCATAACCTGGATGATGTCATACTTAAATTGACACCAAAGGGGTTGTTTATCTCATTTTGTCATGACCTAAGAGTTAAGTACAAACAGCTTCTTTAAAAAAATGGAGATATTGGAATTGAGGTTGCCGCTTGGTCTGTGAAAAACACTGGTGCAGTATGGGAAATGTAGTTTCCAGTGAAGCTAGAGTCTTACTAGGAAATAAAATATATATTTGACACTGCTGCTTTGAGTTTTACAGTTGAATTAAAAATTCAGTTACATGTGAATATACAATCTTTATGGAGGCTTAACATTGCATTGCTGGAGTAGCTCTTTCTCACTTTAAAAAAAACGTCTTTGTCTTGTAAAACCTGTAACATGTTAGAGCTTGGTTAAGTATCTTTGTCCTGCTTAAACTCCATTATGTGATGGACAGCAGATAATTGTGCCTTGTCTTCTTGCAGCACTGTGCGCTGTCTGGGCGTGCTAAGCGGCTCCATGCTTCTGGGAATGAGCAGAGAGGAACTGAAGCAGGTGTGTCCTGAGGAGGGAGGGCGGGTCTTCTTCCAGTTACAAGCTGTCAGGTCCGCCATGGCTGTAAGTCAAAGAGCATAGTTCAGCTTGTCTCGACTGTTTGAGTAAGATTTATTACTTTACACTGAACACAGCCAGACAGTTTTCTGTTTTATTTCTGCAGGCTGCTATATAAAGACAATGAAGAAGATCATCATGGACTAAACAAGTTGTTAATGGTTGACTGTAAAAGAAAAAGAAAACAAGGAGATAATATAATTAAAATTAGGTTTACAGCTTTTCAATGACAGATAGCTGAATGTTGAATGAATACATTTTCTGCATGTGTGAAATGTTTAAAAGTAAAGTTGTGATCCAATCAGCATGTTATACTAAAATGAAAGACCAGTCAGGTAGTTTCTCCAGCATTAAAAACTAATGGTGCCCACTAAGACAAATTCACAAATTTGCAATGATCTCAACTCTGTAACAAAAAGTAATCTGAGATGTCATTTTGAAACCTGTGAATAAAGGTAGTGAGACTCACAGACAGAGGCTCAGTGAATTTTCATGCTTTATTTCATTATTCAGACGGTACAGGTGAGCATTATCAGAAGAAGAGTCCAAATGTGTTTAACACTGGCAAGCCATTTCAGGCAATACATCTGTGATGAATCAATGAACATTAAATTAGGCAAACATTAAAATCAAATCAGTGTGAATACAAACAAGGAACATGTCAGCTAAACACAAACACATCTTGATTGTAAGCATTAGAGTACCTGTTAAGGATGCACTGTATAGTAGAAATATACAATCTGAACAAAAAATCTGTGAATATAGTATAAAATCTGAACAGCTGATCAAACATATTGATTTGTGATGGCATCCAAATAGTCAATGTGTTACTGTTTCTTCTTTCAATAGTCTCAGCTGTTCCATATTGTGAATCCTTTCTCATGTGCAATAAACTTTAATGGATTATTAGACGGACAATAAAATACTCTGCAACAGTTTTGCCAGTCTTTAAAAGTTAATAATCTACTATGGAGAATTATAATGCACAGTTATTTCCTATTTCTTTATTGACCAAACAAAGACTGGCTTTCTAAAATGTGAAAATAACTAAGTTGTGGCTTTGGAGCGTAAAGAGCGGTGGCATGATGACACTGATCAGAGGAGGAGTATTTGTGAGGTAGGATGCATTGTGTAATATATGCACTGATCTGTGCCGACTGTATGAGACAAAATGAAACCATGTGGACACTGACGCAGTAACGAGCTGTACAGCTAAATGGATGGAAAAGGTTCAGGCCGATGCACATTCTAACACACATGTTCACACAATAATCTTGTAAATTATACAAAGCCATCAAATACATTTTTTTAAAACGGTACATCTAGAACAGAAAATAGATCTTTAGATGTGCTTTTATTATTAAGGATTGTTTTTTTTTTTTTAAATATGAGTGGATGAGTACAAGTGGCAACTTCTTATCATTGGTGCAAGCTGTGATTCAATATAACAGACTTAAAATGATCCAGAGTAAGTAAGCAGGTAAGGAAAAAATGGCTCCTGTCAAATAATAAAGACTAGAAACAAAATGATGGCGCCTCATTAACAAATGAAAAAGGCTGACGGCGTTAAACTGTGTTGAAAAACTCTACTTTTATGACATAAAGCAATCAACAAAACCATGTTAAACTTCAACATTATATTGTAAATATAAAATTTCTTATTTCTATATCGCCTTTAAAAAAATACACTTTACACATGAAATCCAACCCACATCTCACTATGTTCAGCACACAACTCCAGTGCATCCCCTGAACACTTAGAAGCTACTGTGTTCCTGCAGAGCACACAAATGTACCTCACTTTCATCCTAATGCGCAAACATGTACGTGTAATAATACAGAACAGTTGGTCATTCAGAAAGGCTGACATCTTCTGAGTCTTGGCATTGAACATTCCCACACAGCAGCAACCAGGCTCCAGTGCTCAGAGCTGGATGGGAGGTTGGAGTGTGTGAATTGGCAGGGTGTGATAACACGAGTGTACAATACAAAACATGATCCCAGCTTTCATTAGATTTGAGGTGATTCAAAAATAATCTTTGCTACAAGAACCATGCAACAGTCTCAACCATGTCCCAGCATGGTTTTTTTTCTCCTTTCCACATGGTTAGTGTGAATCTGTTTGCTGCAACAGATTTCTGAATTGAAAGCCTGTCTGCAGCCCTGAATCAGTAAAGACGCTTTAACATTAGAGTCATTCTCTCTGCCATCCAGTATTCATGCAAACACAAAAGCATTTGTACGTTTAGAAAGAGAAACAAACCAACATTCCCCCTGTAAAGACAGAATCTGGGCAAGCAGCACCCACAGCTGTAAAGGAAAAGGCACTGTGAAGTCTTGGCTTAGTGCATACTAGTATGTACAGCTCAATGCATGTAGAGGGGAAAACCTTTTCCAGAAGGGGAGGAATGAGTCGAATCAGGGAGAGAGGGTCCAGGTTTGCATGGCCACAGTGAGGTCACAGTGAGGAGTGTTCTCCTCGGACATTGGTACATGTGTCCATATTTATTTGTGCTGTGTATAAAATCTAAAATGCAATTTTCCACTTATCCGTGTTCCACCAAAGTAAATACCATCCTGTGATTTTCAGCATTTGTGGAATGTTTTTCACTTATCTACAGGATACTGCTTCTTTCCTGGCTTGAAGGCTTTGGGAGTTTGTCTCTTTAATTTTTCTTTCTAAGTTGATAAATAACGGAAGAACAATTCTGTGTGTGCACTTTGGCAAAAACACCTAAAGCCACACGGCAAGATTCAGACAGACTAAGATCCTCTCTTCATGTAGGATTCCTTTGAATCAGCTGATGTATATATCTCAGATTTAAGCTGCACAGCAGTAGCTTAAAACATAGAACATGTAAAAGTTGGTTGTGTTGGTTTGTCAAACTGCAAACCTTCATTAGAAGTTTGTGTAATAAAGATGATTGATTGATGCATGACGAGTGTCAATGTGCCTGTTGTCAGGGTTTATGTCGTGCACAGATACTATTATCCTACATGCTCTGTAAACTCTGGTGAATTTAAACATGTCTCTGAATAACAGAATTAATAACAGGGGACATCCAGGATGGAGAGTAGACTAAGAAATAGTAAAGATTACATTGTGGATCTGGTCATTCAGGTTCAGGCCCCCTCTGTTGTTCTTCACTATCCCGACTGAGACTGAACATGTAACAAAGAAACACAGAAAGGTCAGGCTTGAATATTAATTTACAAATTCAGCAAAGATATAAGGGGCTCATATTCTTTTCTGCAACCAAAAGGTGATTGAAACACAATACGCTGAAGAAGGTAGAAGATGAAGCGCTGTGTCGGACTTGTATCCTTGGCTTATGTAGCTGTCAGTGTCCAGTATATTTCTAGAGTATGTTGAGGTGTTTATACTGAATATACGATCGTGACAGACACCAGGGGGCTTCAGTTTCATGCTGGGTGGGTTAATGGATTCACAGGACGAGTCAGGGATGGCCGTGACTTCAGGGTCGTACTGGGAGGGGTCCCATGGACAGAGAGTCTTCCTCGTCTATGGTGTCCAGCTCCTCGGTGCGCACAGCCTGAGTGATAAGCTGCAGCTCCTCAGAGAGCGTCTCGCTGCGGTACGCCACGCGGATATCCGGGACATTGGTTCTGCGGATATCGTTGCTCTCAGGACCCTCCCTGGAATAACTGGGGCCCAGCCAGTAGCTTTTAGCCTGAAAGAAAGAGAACAAGCATGACTGGGAAGCTCAGAGAAGAAATGACACACTATAACTAACCAAGTGTATAGGATACAACAGAGAATAATGAAAGACTGTAATGTGAGTAATAAACATCAAAATATAAATATAATATATATATAATAAATACAGACAAAACAAGAAGTTTACCCTGTGTGAGAAGCCACTCATGAGGACACTGTTTCTGGCCAGCTCGCACATGTCACAGGAGCTTAGTTTCCACACCTGAGTAGCAATGCTGTACTCTTCCATCAGAGGCTCCTGGAACATCAAAACACACACTTGTAAACACACACTCACACAAAGAAAAAATGTAATCTTGGCCTCATTACTTCCTCAAATTGTTGGAGGCCATGTGCTGATCCACACCGACCTTTGTGAAGTGGAACTGAAGAGGGTCATCAGTGGACAGAGAGACGATGAGGCCTCTGGACAGGTACTCTGGCAGCGGGTTGCGATGGTAACTGAGGAACAGGCTGTTGTTACTCAGCGGTGACATGGCAATGCCGATTTGAGCCAAGTAGTAGAGATACTGCAGCACCGGGGCCTGATGGACATCAAATAGAGACTGAGCAGTTAGAATAGAAGCATATACATCTTTGTCCCATCCTTGTTTGGCTCAGTACTGCTGCTGCTCAAAGACTAAGACACAAGTTACAGAACAGCAAGTTCAAATCACCTGTCACATACAAAACACTATTTTGCTTTGGGCTTTGCTTTTAAAGACCTTATGATAATGTATTTTGTGGGCGGAGCCTAGCCATGGTAGATAGGTAAGCTGGCTACAGCTTGTGGACCATCCTGATGCCTTCTCCAATTATTTGAATTGTCTGGCAGTGGAAGACAAGGGCTGTATCCGAATTGCCAAGTACCTACTCAGTCTGTCAGTAGACAGTACCTACTATCTGTGCTGTATACTGTTAGTACCTACTATTCAGTAGGCGCGAACAGGAGGCAGTAGGGGTGCAAACGAGTACTCAGGTACCCGAGTTCATTAAATAATAATAATATATAATAATAAAAATGTGGACTACAAATTTTTTTTAATCGATAATCGTTTTGTAGTCCACATTTTTGTAAATGTTTCTTGTTGCATTGTGGGTTCTAGGATAGGCCTAATTCAAAACAGAAAAAAGGAGCACGAGCGCAAAAAGAAAATAGATGACAAACAAAGCGCTGATAAAGGCTCTGTGCTGAAACACGTCTGTTGTTGATCCATACGCTGCTACCCTGACAAAAATATCCCTTTAATTAACCCCCCTATGAATTCACAATGAACAAAAAGTCCCAAACAAACAAAATATGCAATATGATCTACGAAAGTGCAGTTCAAATTGTCTTTTTATTCCACAGAAGAAGAAGGACTTTCACTTTGCGATTCCCGCTTACCGGAGAAATAGCTCATAGTGGACAGACGAGCGAGATTGAGCGAGTGTGTCATTACGCACAGAGGAGAAAGATGAAACAGACAGACACTTAAATCCTTCACCTGTTCTATTGTTACTTCATTTTACCAGAGTAAAGTGTGCTCTTGCTGGCAAAGCAGATTCAACGTGCGATGAATGTGCATTGATGTCACTGCTCTAATTATAATAAAGTGTTAAAACGGTCATAAGATACATCTGTGTGAAGATTTATTTGAGGTTTGCTGTCTGTTGAAGTAAGAAATGTCATATTTGAATGTTAATACAAAGACCTCTTAGTAGCTGTCATGCTCTGTGTTGTTCTCTGATGTGCGGACTCGCGCTCCGTGCGTGAGTCCGCGCGGACATCGGAGAACAATTAATTAATTATTTTTTTTATTTTTAAGATTTATTTTGGGCTTTTCGTGCCTTTAATGCAGAGAGAGGACAGTGGATAGAGTCGGAAACCAGGAAGGGGGAGTGGGGAATGGCATGCGGAGGGGGGCCACGGGTGGAGGCGAACCCGGGCCTACCGCTCGAGACGAGAGTCTCAATACATGGGACGCGCGCCCTAACCATTGCGCCACCAGCGCGCCCCAACAAATAATTTATTTATTGCTCTTTCTAATTAAAACGGCTTAAAATAAGCTGTTAAATCAGTAAAGTAGCTGTCATGTTCTGTGTTTTTGTCTGATGTGCAGACGCGGACTCGACTGCGCGTCTCTTTCTCTCTCTCTCTCTCTCTCTCTCTCTCTCTCATCCGCCTGTTTGTAAACTGACCACGCTTCATAATAACATAAAGTGTGTGTTGTATTAAGACGTTATGTACAAGAGGTAATCATTTATGTTACGTGAACCGGCCGCATCAACCCGTTTTTATTATTATTTTTGTTTAGCTTTATTCAAGAAGAGTAATGCGCATACAGTCACGTAAAAAAAAAACAATATCACAATGTAAATCAAGTAAAAGACAGATTAAATAACTAAATAACATACAGTACATAAAGGAAAGTACAAATGAAAGACAGTAATATACAGAATATAAAATAAACCAATAAAGACACATTTAAATAGTGAAATCATTATTTAAATAGAGGGGGAAAGGTTTTATAATAATGCAGACATTTGTTATATTTTCTGTTGTTAATTAAAAGTAGTGGTTTCAGTCGGGATTTTAAATTAAGATTAAATTAATCCATGCTCGTTTTGATTTGGAGGCGCACGTGAAGTGACGATTTACGTTTTAATTTCGCAAAGCATTGTGGGTGGTAAAATACAATTAATTTCCTGAAAGTTCAGTATACTGAAACTCTCTACTGAAAAGTACTGCATACTGAACTGTGGATATTTGGAAAGGGCCCTGGTGTCTTACAGAAACAAGCTAAGTCTTAGCAATAGAGCGCCACAGGAATGAGTCCTAAAACCCTGAAGTAAGTTAGCATTTGAGCGCCATGGGGTCTAACGTCCAGAAGTCAACGAGGATTTTGAATGTGTTTGTGGTTAGACGCCTGAAATAAGGTCTGTGGTTAACGCAAGCTTAAGAGATGTTGGTGTTTTGTTAGACCACATAAACTACGTTAGGTAATACCCCCACTTGTGAATTTTTAAGTTTTTACACATCTTTAAAAAGGCGGTTGCTAACAAGTGGATACATGTGACTACAGCGGTTGTCGGGGACATTAAACGTCATCAAGCCGGACACAGAGGCCGGGAACTCTCTCACTAGTCGGAGATGTCTCCTGTAGGTTTAATCTTTAGGTTAAGGTGAATATTATGTTAGTAAACTATTTATTAAGCTACGTGGATTAGTTTATCAGAGATCGTCTGAAGCATAACACTAGTGACGTCACAATCATCCGACCGTGGTGTAGTTAGCTTGTAGTATAATGTTAGCTTTTGACTTCTGTCGGCTGCATTAACACTTCAAATGTCATAAAAATGGTGTTCATCTGTGAAGATTATCCTGCTGAACAAAACGCCTACGCTTCAGAAACGTGTGTTTAACACAGAGATTATTTTCTGAAATGATCCAAAATCCAATGCAAAAAATCCCATAGGAGAATTCTCGTTAGACCCCATGGCAATGCTACTTCCAGGTTTGCCTACAAAAATACGTCATATGGTTTGTTCTCTATAGGGTGAGGTTTCTTGACGCGTACTCACTGTTGGTCAGTGGGTCAACGATACAGCTAAATGATACAAGGTACGGACATCTTTGTATGCAGTTTGGTGAAACCCAGCATCTAATTTATATTAAAGAAACGATCAAGGCATACAAATCTTGCCGCATACGATTTTGTACTTTGCTGACATGTCTATGACAATGAATACAGAGATTTGTCAGATGTGTTTTTATGTATGAAGGACGAATTTACTGCCTGGCCAGTGGACAGGATGTAAAACACAACACGTTAGCTATCATAAACAAGCCCAACAACTACATACTCAAAAATTGGTCTATTTGTAGGACAGCTCAAGAGGGACAAGGAATGTGGGGAAAAAGATTCTGGGATGACGTGAGTCAAAGGCATGTCATTCCTAATTTTAAAGTTTAACAGTGACACGTGTGTGGTAAAGTGATGATTTTACATGATTTGATGTGTTGAAACAAATGCTCCCAGCAGTGTTCTGGAAACAACCCAGTCTGATGTGTTTTTACCTTTCTGAGCAGCAGCCCGTGGGAGATGTTCTCTGATAACATAAAGCCTGACACAAGGTGGTGGATCGGCCCCGCCTCCCCACAGTGAGGTCGCAGCACAAACGTATGGAAACCTCGGCGCCTGAGTCAGACAAAAGATCAACAGAAAAAAACCCAACATAATATTGTAAGACATTTTTGATTTTATGTTGAAATGAAAGGAGCGGTATCAAGCTTGTCCCATACCGTCGCAGGTGGTTGAGCACAGCCATGTTGGCGTAGGTGTAGTAGAGGTAGTACGAGTATGGAGGGTTGTCTTCTTCTGTCCAGTCAGCTGGCAGTGGACTGTCCAGGTTGAAAATGTGATGCTCAGGTTTGGATTCATCGTCCACACTGTCAAAGCCCACCACCTACAAACAAGCACCCCCCAAACAAAGAAATCAGCCTCAGGATGTGAGAATCATGAGGCTGCTTATATTTATATAAATATTTCTTACATGCTGCAGGAAGAGGTGCAGCTCAGGATGACTGTGGGGGCTGATTGTGACTTCAAACAGAGGCATAAAGATATTCTCCAACATCTCCTGGAAATTAGACAGCTGCTTCTTTGTGTGATACACATCACTGGAGAGACGGGAGATAGATGGTGACATTTGTTTGATCTGATTTAGTAAGATAATAACTAGCTTATTCCAACAGTAGCTTTCCTTGTAGAGACAGGGTTAACAAGGCAGTTTTTAGCTGCACATCTCTACTTCAAGGTCAAAAAAGCAGGTGGAGAACTTACAACAAGCGGGGAACCTGGATGAGCCAGCGCACATTATCAGAGTACACCCGGTGCTTAACGGCCCAATGAGCCAGTTTATCCCACTCATCTCTGGAGCGACCGTAGATGGAGAGACGCAGCTCAGAGTTCTGGTATTTACTTTCCTCCAGGTCATACATCACTTCCTGGAAATAATGAAGCAGAAACGTTGATGTGTCAGCTTGTTTTTAGTAAGAGAGAGTTTTTTTGGATGAGCCATGTTTGAGCAATGTCACACCTTGACTATGTGTCCAAAGTATTTTCCTTCAATGTGGTTGTCAGTCTTGATGAAGATCTCTCTGAGGATGGATTCTCCGATGGGGTTGTACTTGGCGTTGAACTTGTCAAACCGATGGAATGTGTTGCGGTCCTGAGAGTGAAAAAAACAGTGAAACCTCTTTGTAATTTATACTGAACGTATATTGCATATCATAAATTTGTATATGAGCTCGCGTTATACTCACCGCATGCATATCCAGAGTGTCTACGCTCAGGTCAAAGGCCGTCAGGTTCATGCTCTCAAACACGTCCTTCAGGGTCTGACCGCGTCCACGCTCTATGTGAACGATCTCCTCGGGGTATTTCTTCATGGCTTTCTTGATGAATCGCAGCAAGTGCTTCTGATTCATGCAGGATGATGCATGTATGTGTGTGTCCACCTGGAGTCAGGATGTAGCAGCAAATAGAGTATAACCCCCAATTCACACATACACAGTGATGTGTGCCGCAGTCCTTACTTAGCTGCCACTCTAGTCAATCATTGTGTTCACACAGGGCGCGCTGCGGTCCGTCTCCGGCGCGTGCCACCGACGGCACTACGCTCTGCTCCGTTTCAAATACGCAGCGAGTCTATTTTCGCTGGAGTACGCTGCTGGCAAGCGTCAAGCTGGACAGAATATGACAGCCCGGACAGGAAGTCAGACAAGGAAACACACAGAGCATCCGGTCAATTTCAAAATAAAACACAATATACGGACTCGCCATCGTATTTTTCATCACTTTATCAACATTACGTCAAAACAGGAACCGAATTAACAACAATGCATCCTCAGAAAGACAAAGCAACATGTTGTTTGCATGTTTTTTCTTATCTTGTAGTTCTCCTGTAATGTGTCATGGGTGCGCTCCGCTGCACTGACGTCCCAGAAACTGATCCAGTGTGAATGGGCGCGAGCCGTCCGACGGAGAAAAACCGTGGTGCTGACGGACCGCGGCGCGCACGGAGTGTGTGTGAATTGGGGGTAAGAGGAAGTCATGAATCCTAGCCTTTACATTCAGCTCTGGATAAAAACTAGAACAACTTTCCTATTTAAATATAAACATGACATTTCATATTTTGCCTCTTGCCTTTCGTATGTTGTAGAAGTCTCTGTGTGGAACTTTCTTCTGAGCCGCCAACTCCTTCATCTCATTCAGGAGGATGTGCATCTGGAATTTAGAGCTCAGGTACTGCAGACGGCGGTAGCAGAAGGACTTCCTGTAAAGAAGAAAAAATAACAGACGTTTAAAATGTGAAATAAAAACTAACCTTCTTAACAATGACATTTGAGGGATGTTTGTAAACACTCACACGGGCCCGTTAATAATGAGGGCCATCATCACATTCATGTCAGTGATGTACTCCTTCAGGTCAGGGTATGGCAGGTCCAGTTCTGAGCTCCTGAAAAAGACAGATAGTGAAAGAGTTCAACAATAGAAGCTTTTTTTAGTGTCTAGTCTTCCTACTGTACAGACACTTACTTATCCATGTTGGTTTTCTTGGTGTAGACATGCACTACTCCATCCACCATCTTGCAACCATATCCTGTGTCTGGGGGCATATTCTTGGGGTCCTGGTTGTCGTAGGGGTGTGTCTCTGAAACAGGTGGATGGACAGGGGCATCTAGGAAAACAGGAAGTTGATGTTAGTTTGGTTATATCATCCATGCAACATAAATTAATTGTAAAATAATATACAGTACGAGTATCTGGTTAGACAGAAAGCAGCTTGTAGATTCTTGGTGATCACTGCGTGTCGTTAGATTTTACGGTTACGTTTTGCAGGTTGGTCTTAAAAGCCTGAAGCCAATGCGATGATGGCGAAAAGCTCAAGGGAAAGGAATGAAACAAAACGTTTTTACATTTCTACGAAAAAGTAGAAAGCCAGGCTTCATTGCATTCTCTGTGAAATTCAACAAAACCCTGAAGAATATGTTGTTCTTCCATGTGATCCTGTCCATTCTTAAATTCACGTTATTACTGCTAATTCTAACTATGTGTTTGGTGTGTGCTTGTCATACCAGCGTCTACAGGGGTCTCTGGTATATCCTCATACACTCTCAGATCCAGAGGCTTCAACCCGAGCTCCTGCAGGGCGTGGGCTGTGGTCTTACAAAAGCTTTGCATAGATCGGTTAATGTATTTCTCCCGGATGAATAATGCCTTCACCACACACTTTGCAGCATCGACCAGGTCAGTGAAGGGCACCTGAGGCACATAAAAGTCAGTGATAAAAAAAAAAAAAAGGTGTTAACTGAATAAAATGTTTTGGTACGAAGTTTAAATCCTATAAAAAAAGACCCTCACCCCACACTTCTCCTCTCCGGATATTGAGACCCGCTGGTACTCTTTCTCCATCGGCAATGCTCTCTCCCTAAAGCCATCATCCACAGTGTCCACGCTCTTCTCATTTAAAAGCCTTAAACGTTTTTAGAGAGGAAAAGGAGACATGGAATGATAGTGATTAAGAGAAAGAGAGAACGATGAGAAATTAGATGTTATTAGGTTTTTTTTTAATCTGTAACTGCAGCATCAGAAGTCAATACAGGGCTGAGAGAGCAGACACTTTCACTTAAATCAACATGCAACACTCTACTTAAGAAGCGATTTTAATATAGAACAAATGCTACTGTCTATTCATGTATACCATAGATTTAAATGGTTCACCTACAGAGCTGGCATTGACCAGATACAGAAGTTTCATCACCAAGACAACAGGAAGTGATAACTCAGTTAAAGATAGATTTCATGTTGAGCTCCATCAATCATAGAAAGCTAATTGAAGACTTTCCTACTTAAGAGAAAATGTGTCACCAGCAGGGGGAAGACGAATTCCATCATAAGAAGGTGAAGTATGAACAGTCTTGAGTTCCTATATTCTGTAGATATTGATAAGCGTTTATATATTGAACACTTTTTCGATATTCAGGTATGTGCAGAGCAAACATTTTTTCTTTTACATTGAGAGCACAGTTCACCGAAGACAAATTCATTGTGTGTGTGTGTGTGTAGACATACATGGCCAATAAAGATGATTCTGATTCTGAAATTTCCAAGAGAAGCAGGCCATGTAAAAAAAATAAAACTATTGGTTAGGGCCCGACCGATGTGGGATTTTTTGGGGCTGATACCGATAACTGTTTCAGGAAAAGCTATCTTCGATTTTTAGAGTTCGATTGACATAGTTCTACACGTTTATTGCATTGATCCCTCAAATGCAGTTATTAAACACTTGAGAAAAAGATTTACAATTGCAAGATTTTTTTTGTAACCTAGTTATATCGGCACATATTGGATATAATAATTAGCCGATAGTCACGTGATGTGCTAATATCGGCCGATTTTATCGGTTGGCCAATTAATCGGTCGGACCCTATTATTATGAGGAAATCACTTTACAAATCACACATACATAGTGAAGCAGAGCTCACTCACTCCAGATCTGCAGCACTGTCGATTTTCATGAAGTCCTGTTTGGCACGGAGCAATATCTCGGGCTCAAGCCTTGTGGTGCGCAGCAGCAGAGCAGGAGGGTGTGGGCAAGGCGGCGGGAGGGCATCAGAGGAAGTGAGAAGTTAAGCACACAAAAAAAAACGAGAGACCAAACACACGCACAGGCACACTTAACAATCAGTCAAGGAGTCTCTCTCAAAGGCTTATACACATTCACACACGTGAAGCATCTTAGGTATTAATGGTACAGGACATTGACAGAAAACGAACATGTTCAGGTGGGTAGTGGTACATCATGATTGATAAAGCTTTTAGGGATTGTGCTAGCACCAAAACAGAACCAACTCACTTCTAAAAGATTCTGAAGAGATGACATAACATCAGCACATGTGCTAACGGCTGGCTCGCCTAGTTAGCTGATTGCTGGGATTAGTTAGGCCACAAACTGGCATGTTGGAAGCTGATAAGCATGTGTGCATGGAAGAAAGCAGAACTGTGTGTAGAGAGTGAGGGCAGAGCTGCTCGTCTGTCCAAGGTTTTGTAAAGTGTGTCCAACTGGCCTTTGTTTGTGTGGTGTGTGTTTGTATGTCCTCACTTGATGTCCTGGCTGATCTGCCTCTCCAGGCGGTGCCGTCGCTCTTCCAGCTGTTCGATGGGGCTGTCCTCTGGAAACTCATAGGGAGCGCTTCGCATCTCGCTCTCTGCCATGCTGCGTGTGAATAGCTCCTGGTTGAACAGAAGTCATAAACAATTATGGGAAAAAACAGAACAATTATTTGCACTTGTGTGGAGGGCAATGGGTCAAAACATTCAAGTGAACACTAGCATACTGTCTAACTTGAAAACATTTATTTTTTGGCAACTTTTCCGTACAAAACTTTCATCAGGTTGATGAAGGCCACCTGCCCTGGAGACGCAGGGCATTAACCAGACCATCATCAGGTTGATGAAGGCCTACTGCTCACCGAAATGTTGCCAATAAATATGATGTTACACATTTACCTTCCAATAAAGTGAGGAAATAGCCTTAGTGCTGCAATTCAATCCTGAAAAGAAGATGCCACAGGGTGTTTAGGCCTAGTGGTCAGAGGATGCGCCCTATGTGCAGAGGCTTCAGTCCTCAAGGTGGTCCCGGGTTTGAGTCCGACCCCTTTACATTTGCTGCATGTCATCCTTCACTCTCTTCTCCTAACATTTCCAGTCACTCTTCACTGACCAACAATTTTCTTTAAACAAAAGTTGCCACAGTCTCTAAAGTTTTCACACACATTTACAATATTCAAAATTTTTACCTGCAGACACACACATTGAAAATTAGGTCAATTTGACCTTTTTGAGAATCACTGAGTAAATCTACTAAATCAACTATCTACTTAACTCCTGTTGTGAGTATATTTAAATGTGATGTATCTAAAAGATCTAACATGGTTCTTATTGATTCACCTGTTAAGAATTATGATTTGATTTTGAGTTCTTACCTCAACAATCTCTTTGTACTTTTCTTCCATTGATATTCGCAGGTCGATCGGGTAGTGTGTGATAGAAACAGGCGTCCCTGGGAGCGATCTCTGGGGCTTGAGAGGTTTGGACCCGGATGCACCGCTCAGATCTGTAGGCAGAAGCAGAAAAGGTTGTGGGATGTGATAGACACACATGGTGTCACCGTAACAGTTCTTTTAGGCAGTGCGCTTAGTAAAGGCAGAGGCTATGAATTACAATGACTAAATAAATCACCTATCAAGGCTAAATACATACCTTATAACCGCTGTAAACTGCCACTAAGTTAAAAAGCAATTATTGAATGTTGTGTATCAGTTATTTAAAATATTTTGGACTCTTATGCTAAATGTCTAAAAAAAAAAAAAATGTATCAGTCAGCTTCTGTACAGATTACTTCCACTTCTGTGGAAACCGGTTGTGTATTTCCATCAAAGTTTTACAATATTTTAAGGGTTTTCTCCTCCACACCACTAACACACGTTTAACACAGTTTCTTAAACACAGTCCATAAGTCATAGTACAGTGTAGAGCTAAAAGCATCCTAATCAACAACTCATGGGGGTTCAGATGTAAATATGTGGACGATCGCAGGCTCAGATAATTCATCAACAATGATCTCGGTCTCTCTACAATTCTTGTCATTTCACAGTCTGTTGACGACAGACAGACAGACAAACAAACAAATGTGTCAAAACAAACACAGCTAAGTACAACAATCACAGACAAAAATAGAAGGAGTTAAAATTTGGCTTACCAAAGATTGCAACGTGTGGTGAGTTGAGTAGGGAGAACTATAATTTCAGCACAAATTGAGCTCAGACTGCACTACAGCTCAGACTCACAGACTTACATACACAACTGCTTTTACCTCTTCATTTCATATGAAAACTAGAAAATCAGCCAAAAGCAAGCTGCAAAGAGAACACAAATGTCCTTACTATTAAGCAATCTGTCTCTTACTTTATTTACATGAAGCCCATTTTTTCTTTCACCAAGGCATTAAAAACAAAGGAAAACCGAACAGAACTCACACACATGCAAACAGGACACAACCATGATTACCTATGAAGCTCTGGTGTCAGCGGCCGAAGGGACAATGTGTGACCGAGCCTCAAATCCTCCTAATATGTCAGAGGACAGAAGTGGGCTTAAGGAGAGACAGCTGTACCAACAGATCCTGTGTCACTTCAATCACACATGGGCTTGCACACACTTGAATATCCCCCCCGACTCAAACGTACACACTGACACATGTGTACACACACACACCTGAGTATGACACAGAGGGGCCTTCCCCAATCATGACCTGCTAGAAACAGATGACAACAGCTCCACTCGAGATGAAACCTAAGACACTCGAGGAGATTTACCAAGAATTGATTTGTCTCACTGAGGAACATCAAATTCACTGATTCTGGGTGCGTATAAGTTTAGGATAATCATACTTTTGAGAGTAGCACAGTCACCTGCAACACACACTGTAATTCAACCACTCGTGAAAAGTATACAGCTCTGGGAGTGATGCATTCACTCTCTATAATTGTTGTGTTATTGGTGCTGTGTCTGGCCGGTGACAATTAGTCTGCCGTCTGCCTCCGAGGCTGGGGAGTCAGAAATGAACAGAGGGTAACTCCACAGTCGACCAATACTTGACTGACACTTGAAAAACTTTTAAGTATGGCACATACAAGTTTAAAATGATGTGCAAACATCTGCTGACAATCACATGCTGAAGTAAAAAGAAGAAGAACATTTTTCAACCAACTCATATTGCCCCCTTATAATACAGAGGCTTCAAAGAATTAAAATTTCAGAGATTTCTGATCACAAAATCAACTAAAAGGACATTTAAAGCAACAATATGTAACTACTTTACCTTACAATACTAGTTTCAAATGTTGATTTAATAGCACAATAACTTTTAACAGGGAGAATGGTGTCTCATATCCACAAGACGGCGGATCGCCTGTTTACTGCAGTATGTAACTTTGGCAGCTGTCCTGTGCGTACAGGTTTACAGTTAGCCCGTCTCTGTACAATTTGATACAATGGCTGAGAGAAGGAGGAGAGAGATGAAGCTAAGAAGAGGAAAAGAGAGAGTGACCGAGCAAAAAGCAGAGTATACACCCCTGCAGATATTATTCATAACAGACTGTGACCAAACATTAGGCTCTTTTGTTGACGTCATCGCTGTCTCAAGTTTAGCAGAAAGTCATCTAACCCGCATTATGTCTCAGGTGTGCATAAAAATAAATCAATAAATCCATCGTATGCCAAAAAGTAGTCTCTTTCCGTGTTGATCTTCAATATGGCTTTATAAGTTTCAGCTAGCAAAATAAATGACCCTTTCCAATGTAGCCATTTAGTCAAAGCCCACAGATATCATGACCCAGGTTGAATACACATACACAACGGGCTGAAGATGTAAGCAGAGTCATATTTGCACATCTGGTAACATCAGTGAACATTGCTGTTAGGCTCCTTGCAACGTCTTTGCCGGCGTTGCCCCCTCTGCTTGTAAACAAATGCACATTGTCTAAGGGGGGTAGGTGTAAACAGAACTATGTGTCCAACGCCCGTGCAGTTACACTCAGACACCTCCGGTCGGCGCCAAAGCACACCAACCAAAATCCTACATATTGTTGCTTTAACAGATTAAGAATGTATTTGTTAATGTTAGTGGACAAACTGGCAACCCTTTTTGTAAATGGTCTTAAACATATTTCCATTATACCTTGATTAGAGGGGTAATAAAACTCCTCTTGGAAAAACTGATTCAGTTAAATCACCCTGACCAATATATATCAGATAATATAAACACGTGAGCAGACATTTGGACACTTTCACATGGTCTAACAGATTACATGAACACTGTCATGTAATCCTCCATGCTTAACTCCTAATATCCCATTAATCTCGATGACATCACAGCAGTAGGGAGACCCTCTATAATCAAAACTATTTAAGTAAAAACTACAGGGCTGGAAGAAACTCTGGGAAAAAATAAAGGAAAGCACTTAAAAAGAAACAGGTTTTTGATGGGAACCTTCCAGGAATCACTCATTTAGTCAAAGCTTGTTTGTTTGTGTATTCAGTTCAAGGTTATTTCAAAGAGAATCTGACCAAACATCAGGTAGATGTGTAAATGAAAACAATACAGGTCATTCATCTTGACAAGATCATATCTGTCATGTTTACAACAATGAAGATAAATACACTTGATACCATGGTTGACCAATTAATGAACTAAGACTTTCAGTTGCTCCTTTGGACAAACTTTATCTGGATAACTCCTTTGTGACGGAGTGGGTTCTAACTAGGACTTACCACCAGTATTTTCTATGTTGGTAGTTATTCTGTGAAGCTTTGACATAAACACTTTTGCAGGTTTATTTGTTGGATTGCTTCAAATCACAGTTCAGATCCAGCTAGCAGGAGGAGACACTCAGACTCTGGCCTTACCTCGAAAAGTGTTTACCAATGCATGTGTGTCTCATCTATATTTGAATTAAATGCCACAGCCCTGCAATCTTCATGTAGTCTTTGTCAGTTAATTTCTTTGACCTGAGAGTAGCATTAAAAAAGCTCCCCATCTCAGCTTTCTCTCACATCTCTGGGACCTTGGTCTGCACATCGCCCACGTAAACTTCCCACCTGTTCTTTTGAACCTGACCAGAGAGTCATCTGTGGAGCTGCCTCTGCTGCTCTATGACGATCAATATTTCACAGCCTGTCTTAAACTGCTCTACTAATGTTTTTTTTTTTTTTGCATAAGGCACTTGTGCAAAACAAAAAACAACAGTAGCAGAGCAGTTTATGTACTGAAGAAGTCAAACAAAACACTGTACAGTAAGTCTGGGTCAAATACTCCTAAACCAGTTTATCTGCTTTTATTTGCTAACTTACAAAATCTCTAAGTCCCAGAAGACCGAAACTTCCCAGTGAACAAACTAATTAAATATATAATGTCAGTGCAATTGTTAAAGAGAATGTTTTCACCACACCAGCATGGACTCACAGCATGCAGTGCTAGGTATACAGTATGATAGCAGATCCATACAGTAACCCACACTGAAGCCATCAAAATCCGGACAAAAATCTCCGTGCATGTAATAATCTAACTGCAAGCTACGCCATTTACTTGTGCAAAGGATAATTGAATGTTTTTTTCCCACTCAGATATCAGCCACTTATATAAATTTACAGCTATCAAAGCATGGGATTATTTTACACTCAACACCTCTGCGACAAGGAGCCAAACTTTTGTTTTGTATAATGTGTTTAGAAGGTGTGTCTTTTTTTATCAGGAGATGAAGGTGACTGTAGCTGCTAATTGTGCTAAGCAAACAAAGCATGTTCCTCCTATTCTCTGTTGTTTACAGATGTGTGTGCACGGGTGTGACTCATCTGAGATCACTATTTTACACCTAATGTAATACATTACAGTCCAAAATACATTTATGAATATGAGTTGGACAATGAGAGGAAGTTTTTTTGCACTAACATCAAATCATGGCAATAATAATTGTGGCAAATCAAGTGAGAAATTAGACGCTACCTACTTTTTCTATCTATTTTCAGTTTTCAAGCAAATGATGTCACAAAGCCACATTGCATGATAGACATCTTTACATGTGAGAAACTTTTGAACCTACAGGATAAAAACTACTTGGATGTGTCTGTATTTTATGTATGAAGCATCCGGCTTGGATGTATTAAGTTGACTTTTTGGTCCAGTTCAATTGTTGCTCTAGCTTTAAAAAACTTTTTTTTTTGTACAGATTTCACATTAATCTCTGAGAGGGGGAATGATGACATACGCTTCAGATGTTCCTAAGCAACCACAGATGAGAATAAACCTCCACTTCAGATCTTCATCTAAAAAAAAAAACCCACACACGATCAGTACTCAGCAGGCTGGGAGTAAGAGAATCAACATTTGAGATGAAATGTCCAGACTAAAATAACTACCTGCAATAAAAGATATCTTTGTAAAAGAACAACAACCACACACTTAATACAGAACTTAATCCTGCTGGATTGACAACAACCAACAAGATAGTTATCAGTCCTTAAATTGGAAACATTTGACATTACATTTATCTATAACTTAAAGCCTTAAAGTGAGTAAAGTCACTGCCATTACAAATACACAACACACAACAGAAAGGTCAGGCAGGCTTTTTAAACGAACATCTCAGTAAGTCAGCATCCTTCTGCCCACACAAACGACTACAGTGCATTGTTGGCGATCCTGAATATGATTATTTTCTTCTAGCATCAGTGGCACCTTTTTCTCTACCAAGACTCTGCTGTTTTATGCGCACCCTTAAACAAGGTTCTGTTCAGCACTTTTGCAAGAATCTCAGTGATTAATCCACTGGGTATTATTACTGCATCATGCAGGAAGTAGCACACAGCAGCAGGGACCTGATGCCCCAAATGTTCACTCACTGCAGACTCTGTATCAAACTACTGAATACATCAAGGGTCTAAATATCAGCATCCTGGCTACACACCGGCTGCATGACATATTGTTCCCTTCCATCTGCGTATGCATCCTACTTTCATTCATGCATCTCCTCCATATGTCTTCTGCACACTGTTATTTTTAGCACACAGAGCTGTGTTTACTAGCATCTCATCTGTCACTATGAGCTGGAACATTTTGGAGTGACAAGTACCATGTTTCTCACATAACTGTAAAAACTTGGAGTAGCATACGGATCCACAGTTACAGGCTGTACTGTTTGTGGTACTGTTCATCATAACTCAGCACATGTTACAGTACCTCTGTGTCCCTGTCTTGTCCTGTTCTCACAGTCTCCGTTACAGTCGCAGTGGCCTTGACTGAGCTCTTGCGGGATGCTGGGACATGTAACTAGGCCTGGGACGGTCGATGTACCCTCCCCCGCCGGCACAGGGGAAGAGAGCAAATGACAGCGGAGAGACAGAGGATAACCTCTTTGCTGATCTAACACCAGGTTCACACAGACAATCCCCCTCTTTCTCGTTTCTCTACTCCTCCTGTTGTAAATGTCGCAGTCTCCAGTTTGCTACTGAGGCAGTTTTTTTATTTTCTTCTCTCTGACTCTCTCTCTCTCTCTCTGCCTCTGTCTCTCTCAGCTTCCTGATTATGCTGGTTTCCAGCCCATGAACAACACAGCCTCAAAGCTCCCGGATTTAAATACTGGGTAGGATCATACCACGTGGCAAAAAAAGGGGGAGGGACCGGAGTGAACCACTTCAGGTTCTTTTGTGCTGTAACATGGAGGAGGCCCTGAGCCTCTCTGGCCACTCCCACTTCTTCTCTATCTCCCTCCTCTCAAACATGGGGGCTCTGCTTTAGTGATCTCATGACTGTAAACTTTAAATTATGTTACAAATACACCAAGTTAAAAACTATCTTTACATTTCAATAACAATTGATTGCACATTGACACTCTTTAAGTGAGTGTAAAAGAGCTCGATGTTGTTGTTGGAATTGCAACCAATGCATTTGGATCACAAGACTTTATATCTACCACATTGTCACTGGTCAGTAATCATGTGGAAAAATAGCTTCAAACTGGAGATGTAAAATGTAAAAGAGAGAGCCTTCCCCTTGACTCCTCCAACTACAAACCATTGCCTTTAAGCAAAGCCTTATGGGTAATGTATCTGTGGCATGTGGTCTGGCTGGTTTATTATGGGATAAATCAGTCTCTCCTGGATGTGTATAATTAAGAGGTACGGTTATTAACTCTGTTTGACTCGATTTTATCTTTGTATGTCAGACAGCTGTTGTGAATAACATAACACTGTCATGGATGCAGTTCTGATCCAGCTTTACTGAGACTTTTGCACAATCATCAGTCGATATGTCTAACATCATCCAGTTCACTGACCTTGTTCATACGGGGGCTCAAAAGAGAAAAATAGAGAAGAAAACTGTGCAGAAAATGCAAGAGGGGTTTAAAGACACAAAAAAATGACGATGAAAACTGAAAAAATGAAAGAAGACAAACATGGAACATTGCATGAGTTGTGGTGGTGTCTAAACACTGGTAACTTGAAAATGTCAACAGACTGTATGTTAAAGGGCAGCAGGTCTCAAATAGCATCAATGCAGTGGTTTGTCTCAGTTTATTTAAATGTTCAGATAAATGTCAACTATAAAAGATAAAGCAGAGTTTACTGTTACTATGTATTAAGTCCATCTGTCAAATCTAATCAAAGAAATAAAACCATTTTATCATTGACCAACTTTTGTTGTCACATTGTTGCCTTTCTTCATACATAGCTGTGTGATAATAAGCATGACAATGAATGTACCCCTATAGAAGACTGCATGCTGTACATTGTTCCTCATGGACTCAAAAAATAAAAAGCCTTATTGTGAATCTTTACAAAGCCAGCTCAGAACCATTTTTCAAAATACCTATGGTAGTTGTTTTTTAACATGTAAGCAAAAGCAACTTCAAATCAAGATAAGGCTAAATGAATATGGAATGAATGAATCATTGGCAGGAAAAAATGAGCAAAATGACTCACTGATGTTTCACTGACGCAATCAGAATCACTACAACTTCTGCAATTAGCCTTGTTGCTTACATACAGTGTGGCTCACGGTGTGCATGCACTTGTAAAATAAGTATTTTTAATTACAGTTTTAGGATTATCTGTAATCAAGCAATGAGTCAACAATGTTGTTTGTAACATTCTTAAAGCTTTTTCTGAAGCCCCCCAAAAAATGTGTAATGTAAGTTTTGAATTAAACTCAGGACAAATAGATGACATGGGATGTTTTCATCACTATTCTGTGTCTTTCATCTGTTATGATTGGTTTATTTCTTTAGCTTTATGTATTTACAAATCCTTTACTGTTATCTCTATCTCATTAAAAAGTGATGTGCCTGTTGTGGAGCGTCATTTACCTGGTTTGGGGCAAAAATACTTCAAATGAACTTACAACAGTTTTCAAGGTCAATACTTGAAGCTATTTATGATATTACATACATGCAAGAAAGTGATCACATGATCACATGCTCACAGGCGAGGCTGTTTCCTTCCTCTCTCACATGACTGCTGCACGGCATAAGGACGGCCTGTTTTTGCTCAGTATTTGTCTGAATGTACTTTTCAGGTTCCATTTTAGAGAGAATATTCAAAAGATCCTTTGGGAATTTTTCAAGATGACAGTCAACAAATATAAATGTATACTGACTCACACAAACACTACTAGCATGACTTCGTACCTCGTGTTTTGTGCTATGCCATCACATACAAATGACCCAAAGTCAGGCCATCACATACAACTGACTCAGAGAAAACTAAGATGACAATGTTGCTGTATTTGCGTGACTCATAAGAGAGAGTTTGTTTTTTTCTGTCTTTGATGCTACCATATCCAAATTAAACACTGTGTGCTAACCCAGCTTGACAGGAGGACAGCTTTAGGAACACCTATTACTCTCCTGAATGAGAAGGTGATCTGAGGGCATGATGTGACTGACTGAGCTGTATCAGAAATATGGTATTTGTTTTTTTAAGGTTAGAGGTTTATTGTGAGGAATAAGGTGAACTTAAGAACTGTGCTGTGCTATTATGTCATATTTCTAAATGTTTATGTAAGAGAACAGAGTGGGGCTCGTATCCAATAAGATTTCTTCTTTGTGGAAGAAACTTTACCCATGCTAGAAATATCAGATACTAACCCCAGTCTACCAACCCCCAGTTGTTTTTGTAAATGGTGGCCTACATACACAAGGCTGTCACTGTCATTGCTCTAGCTGTGCAGCCTGTGGTGGTCAGTGATGCTTCCATTTCCTGTCTGCTGTGTACTGAGTGGGCAGCACACTACGTTTCAGCAGAGGTTTAACTTGTGATGAACATAATCTAAAGCTGCATTGACGATGCTCTCAGTGTTTTTTCTTTCCAGCCCTGCCTATAGGCAGATGTTTAAGAAAATAAAAGCATTTTGATGAAGACATTCTGTAGTTAACTGGTAGCCCCCAGCGGCAAATAAACGAGTTCAACAGAACCAGAACATCCTGCAGTTTGGCCTTACCAAGGAGTACATGTGCATATACAGAATGTTTTTGTTTTCATCCAGAGGAAGTTGAATTTCCATGACAGGTCTTTAAAAATACAATTCCATACGGCAAAGTCATCTGAGGGATTATTATTAGATTGAATCATTGTGGAATGGAAAGTATAAACTTCCTATTCATTTGAACTTCTGCATCTACTTCAGCAAAAAGTCTTTTTGTGGAATATTTTAACTGAAGCAAAAAGTACTTAGTGTGAGTGCTGGTGCAAAGCTGCAGTGTACATTGCAATCACTTGCATGTGACACAGATTTTTGATCAAAACTGCGTCTTTCCCTCAATTATTGGTGTTACCATTTGTAAACTGACTCCATAAATAATCTTATCTCACATTCCTACACTTATTGAGAAGCATATAAAGAGGGCTTTCGTGCATGTAGAGAATTTTCCTGTATTATTTTGGCATTAACTTGAACGAGCCTGAGGCTATTCTTTTCTTGACTACTCTTTGAAGTTAAAATGCAACCTGTTGTACAGCTTTAATCATCATGTTCTCTGCAATTGCTCACTTACAAGAAAATGAAAGCAAGCTGATAAATGAGCGGTAAAAGACAGCTGATGGTTTTCATTAAATAAACGTTGTATTTTCTTAAAGTAAAAAGTCTCTCTGTGAATTAAACAGAACAAACATTCAAACAATGAACTGGTAAACTCTGCACTCACACTGATGTTGTGTATCTCTACTCCTGTGTCTATTAAAAACAACCAATCCTTCCTTTCTGTCCAACACACACAAACACACTCAAAATTGGATCTGTATACTGCCATTTACATGTGTGCACAAGCCCATTGCAAATCCAACACACACAGTGACACACTCCAGTCATCAGTGATTATCCAGAGGCCGTTCATGTCACTGTACCTTTAGCCACCTCTGTCAGTGCAGCTCTTACCATATCTGAATATAGCTAAGAGCAGCACTGAGTCACTTGACGCTGTCAACATGTAGTACACTGTACTTACCAGCACTCGGACATCAAGAGGCCGATACCCCATTCCTGTGACCAAAGGTGTGTTAGGGATCAGAGCTGCAGGCGATACAGAGTGTTGATTCAGAAGAAGAGACATGTCCGATAAGACATTCTGTTTCTTTGGTTTAGACTCACATCAACATTTGATTTAGAGTCTTGTTTGGTAAAACTGTGATCACTCGATGCTTTACATGCTACAAAGTTTTAAAGTGAAATCAAACTTTGGGCCTAAATAAATTGCATCAAATTGTGTGAGATTTGAATAAGTTGCACATTTACTCACTGTGAATAAACTGTTTAGACAAATGTCCTCTCCTAGCCCAGCATGAACAATAGTAATTAAAAGGGCAATGAAATCAAACAGAACAGAGCAGAACATCATTAGATTTAAGATGTTGAAACCACCTTATTTTAATATCTTAATTACAATATATACTGAAAGGACTATTTGACAAGTAAATGGCTGCTCGTGTCTCAGTCGATAGACTAAACAAGTCATCCTCAAATCATCTGTTTTTTTCACTGTGCCAAATTTTCTTTTGTTGAGGACAAAAGTACCTGTACCTGTGACTCGTTCGTATCAAAATAGTCCAGATAAGTTTGTTGATTATTAAACAAAAGAGTGATAATAATTCTAAACAAAAGATTATGATTACGATGAAGACGATAAAGGTCAACAGAAAATATTCAAACCCACTCACCCTCTTTGCGTAGCCTCCCACAAAAAAAACAACGCCAACAGCAAATTACCAGAAATGATATCACACCAATATAAGGAGCAAAATATAACAAACAATCAACAGAGGTAAAAATAAACATTATGACTCCTACATCCTGTGCTAGTAATTTTCTTATCCTACACAGGCAACATGGTACAAAAAATAGAGTTGTGGTAAAGACACTACATGTATAAATCACAAAATGACCATTTTTGCGTCACTGGAAGCTGTTGCAGTTAGCAGGGTGAACTAGCTAGTTCCTCATATTTTCGACCACTGAAGCTACAGACCAATCACAGATCAGTGGGTGGGAACTCACTCCCAGAATCCAAACTTAACATCCGCCATATTGCTTGGAAGCTATGCTAACAGGCTCTATGGAGAAAGCTGATAATGGCCAAAAAATATAAATATAGCGGCGAGACGGCTGCTGCCGTCTTGTGTTCTGGCTGCTGGCCCGACACAAGACCGGCCTGTCAGCAGCAACCGTCACGCGGCTATATTGCTATATTTTTGCTGCCAGCTCAGCAGCCGAGACATAAGGCCTGCCTGTTAGCGGCGGTGAGGACGAGAACTGTAATGATCAAATTTCCCTCTGGGATTAATAAAGTATTTCTGATTCTGATTCTGAAATCGAGGACCTTAGTGGGAGTGGCCTGCGGTGCTGTGCATTCTGGGATTTGGTGTTTTTCATCCACATGAGCCAAAAAGACACTTTCTGCCTTTTCTCGGCCAAGAAGGCACCAACTTCAAAATGTATTTCACATTTCTACTACATATATGACCCAATGTCAATACAGATTCATGTTTCAACGGGTCAAGTATCCCTTTAAGTGAGCAGGGGGGTGGTGGGCAAGGGATTCACTGACTCACTGATGTCACAGGACAATAAAAGACCAGAAGCATTACCTGACGCTGGTTCGTCTGTGATTCACTGAGATGGACTAAACAAAAACAGATCTTCATTAGAGCTGAGAGCAGAGACTGAGCAAAGCAGCATGCTTAACTGTACCTCAGGGATGTAACACAACCTATCATAACACACATGTATAAATCCTGTGCAAATCTATGGCATGTCCAAAGGCATGATGATGACTCTGTGTGTGTGTGTCTCTGTGTGTGTGTGTGTGTGTGTGTGTGTGTGTGTGTGTGTGTGTGTGTGTGTGTGTGTGTGTGTGTAGAATACAGATATTGTGGATCTGCTGGCGATCTATTAGCCCCCAGCAACAACTAGCCCACCTGTTGGTGTTTCGGCTTTCAAGGCCTTGGTTCCTGGCTCTCCAAAATCCCTTTTCCAGGACTCACACACTTCCACTGTTCCATGGGAAGCAACTGAGCTATTCATAGCAGAAGAAAGCCCTGGAATTTTCCACCCAAACACAGAGCAAACTGCTCTTCAGTCATGACCAGACCAGCTACAGAGCAGAGACATTGACAACCGGCCACTTGTTTCAAACTGATGGTCTGACTGGACTAAACACTTGCAAGAGTGCAAGAGACTCCCTCTAGTGGTAAGATTAAGATTTTCAACCCATACAATGCACCGTAGAAAAGCCATTTTCAGACAATACACTCATGACTGAAGTCCCAAAATAAACACAGCAGTCTCTAGGTTCAAATTATTTTCCCTGTTTTAATACAAAAGACCATGTTCATCGTACCTTTTAGTTGCTCTTTGTCCCAAATGTGCCTTCACTGGATATATCCCTGCTACATATTTCAAAGTTTAAATCAATTAATAATAACCTCAGTTTGTGCAGGGAAACGGAGATCTGCTTTGTCTTTCAGTAGTTTAGAAATGTTAAGCAGTTAACAGTTACAATGTGTTAACACCCACAGCTCTAAGACAAGGACTCTCAGCCTTTGCTTATCATACGTGTCTGTCTACCTGAGCAACACGGAGTGGGGTTGTAGTGAGGTGGGAGGGTTGTGTAGGTTAAAGTCCACAGGGTAGATGTGAAAAGGGGTGTAACAAACCCCCCCCCCATGGGAAACAGAGTCCACACGATGTGGCAAGTCATGAGACACAGAACACACAGGAGTTCATGAGAGAAGCCCACAGAGACTTGCCATGACAAGAACTGTATATCTGATTAATAATGAACAATAGCCGGGGGGGGGGGGGGGGGGATCTTAGTATTATAGGGAGTTAAAGGGAGTCCAACTGCAGCATTGAGCAAAATGATTAGTGAGCCCGAAGCACAGGATTAAAGATGATCTCACAGATATCAGCCTGTGTGATGACCCTTAGTGCAGTATTTGTTTGAACCCCCTGACCAGATGAAAGTGGGTTCATGACTTAGAGAGTATTGTTTGAAATAAAGTAAACCTTTGAACTGGGAACCAGACAAATATGCAAGCTAAGCTTATTTGCTATTTGCTGTAGAAGTTGTGTCTGGTCCTGGGACAGGCGGATTTGCATTGAACCTGATTCAGATCCAGCCAATCACAACCGTTTATCCATAAACACAATATAAAGATCTGTACACACAAAAAAGTTAGAATTTATCACAATGAATGAAAAGAAAATTATGTAAACAGGCCATTCTTTCTCACAAATTGTACCTATTTGATGGATGTAATAATGTCAATACTTTCAGACCATTCTGATGCAGTCAAATCAAAACTTCAGACTTAGTAACATTTAACTTAGTCCAGCGATGCATGGCTATCAAAGCTAACAAAATACTCTCAAATGTACCATGAAGAACACAAAAAAAAAAAGACTAAGTCAGGGATCACACTACTGAGGGGATTTCTAAAATTGTGGGAATATCAAGCAAGAGAGCAAGCTAGCCTGCAGCTTTGAGAAAGGCCAGTGAGTCAGTAAAACATCTTGTTATGCATTAGATCAGATCACAACAGAAGGTGGAGTACTAGGGATCCCCTCCTCCTCTCTGGCACATAGCCTCTATATATCACGTCATATAGCTCTGACTGCAGATCTAGGACATAACACATTCTGCTTCATGTGATGCAATGAAGGTCCAGTGGGAGTGAGCAGCCTGCAGGCAGAGACAGATTTCTGCAGATGAGAAAACTGACCGAGAAATCAATATGACCACCAGCAAATCAACATTAGAGAACAGCTTCAACGAGCTTGAAGAGTAATGAATCTACAAAAACTGTAAGGACTTGAAAGTGAAGGCAAAGAAGTTGAGATATTCTAGTGCTGCTATTCAAAGAAACAGATAAAATACTGAAGGCTTCAGTTCATGACGTAGATAAAGCACCAGCTGCTCAAGCTGCAGCTACTCTAGTTTTTTTTTCGTCAGCAGTATTGTGGCATCGCGAATGCTAATAGACTGGCATTGTCAGATGGACGCACTATAACGGAGGGCCTGCATGTGGCTCTTATGAAGGCTTGGGAGTGCAGAGGGCGCAGCCAAGCGACTAATTGAGAGGATTTAAATGACTGCATGGATGGAGAGACCTCTAACTTATTTATTACTGCAGCAAAGATGGGCTTCCTCAGCAAATACAGCACAGTGTGTGTCGACGTGAGTTACTGCTTGAGGTCTGCAGCTTCCTCCAAACACCCGGCTGAGGTCGGCTGTTATATTTCACTGATTGATTGATTTCCATGACACACTAAAGAAGTAGCTTCAAATCAATATTAACACCTAATGCCGATTAATTAATAGATTTAGATAGCTGGTCAAACTTTCTAAATTCTCCCCACAGAGGCCAGTTAGCAAGAACTTAACAAAAATAATTGAGTAATGATCATGTGGCCTCTAAAGTTAATATTACCCCTATGCATACACTACTGTAATACTTACAGTATTAAAACACGACTATGTTCATTAACATATTAGTTACAAACACTTAAGTCAAGTTAACCAGCTTAACCCAAACAATTATAAAAGGCATTGTGAGTTACAATTGATCTCATTTAGATTCAAAACTAGGATGAAAAACTGTGATCTTTATTGTAGAAATACAACAAAAAATATATTATTGAGATTAATAATCTCTAAAATTAGAATTGGGTTGTTTTTTTATATACTGGGTGGAGAAACAACATAGCACAATCTCACTGCAACGTCCAACCCCAGCAGTTGAGATAAGGGGAGGCCAGAAAACCCATGATAAACTTCTGGTGCAATGGTTAGAGAAGGAAAAGGGGCCAATTGGTTTTCTGACCTGATTAAGTTTGTCTGCAAAAATCTTATGTTGACTGTATTAACTTAAATGTGTTAATATTTCATGATTCAACTGTCAAATGAAATTACAACTACTTTAATGATTGATTGATGGTAAAAACCAAACTAAATTGCCAAACATTTCTTGACCTGTCACAAAATAACCTCTTGTTTCCTATCAGCACAATAACAAGGTGATCAGCCTATATATTCTAAAACTGTAAAATAACAGAACCTGGTGTTTTCCATGTTTTCTAAATCTCTTATTCCAAACAATTTTTAAACAATACAGAATGTAAAAATAGAATGACTCCGGTACTGTCCTAGATCTGTTTTAAAAAAAAGTCTTTGTAGTGTCTAATATTACAGCACAAAGCAGAATAAAAGAAGAATTCTAAAAATACAACCCCAGTGAAAGAGTGAAAGAAATTCAACTAATGTCTCAAAACCGGTTACAAAGCCAAACCAACGGCAGCTGCAGTGTAAACTCAGTTCCTGCCCTTTATGCTCCTGGAGAGCAGCATGAATTCTTAAATGCCTCTGCACAAACATCTGTGCTATTTTCTGCCCACAAACCGACAGAACAGCAGAGAGTTCACTCATTCTTACAATGGGACCCCCTCTCGCCCACACTCACCAGGGCTGGTGGTGCTCTGCAGGCTCCCCCTCTTGCGAAACGGGAATTTAGGTTTAGGCTTCCCTTGTCCATCGCTGTTGGAGGAGGACGTAGAGGATGACATCTTGCCGCCTGTACTCCTGTTACTACTGGAGCAGAGCGAGTCAGAGATGTGCAGCGGCCAGCAGAGGGAGAGAGGAGCACTGGCTCTGACGCTGGAGGAGCTCTGTCTCATGGTGGGGCAGCAGGGCGGCAGGACCCATACTGGGCCAGGAGTAGCTCCTCTGCAGAGTTGGCTCCTCCTCCCAGCCAGCAGCAGGTCAGCAGGCGCGCTGCAATGAGACAAGCTGAAATCAAGCCCAAGGCTTTCATGACTCCTGCTGGGGGACATCCTCCTTGGTTGTCCTAGCAACCAGTGAAAAAGCTTCCTGTATCCAATGCGGGGGAAAACAGCCACAGAGGAAGGCATTGCAGATCAAAGTGTGTAGCTAGCATGACAGCCAACTAGCCTCTAGACAGACTACACACCAGCAGCTTAGTGCCAAGGTGAGTGAAGGACAAAAGTTTTTCCACTCGTCTAAAAATAGCAATAAGAGATCGTAAAAGCTAACTAGCTAACATCTGACTAAACCGATAAAAGCAGAAAATCCAGACGAACAGGTATGAACAAAACAACCGCCGAAGAATGAGGAGTGGATAAGCACAGACAGCAGAGTGTGTAAGCTGACTAGTGAACTCTCATTCTGCTTTAGTGGAAAACTCTGAAGGGTAGCCCAAACACCAGGAAGGCCTGACATAATGTATTATAAATAGTGACAACCAATGCCAAGCAAGACTAGTAATGTAACCCGTGACAACTATGTGCACAGCTTTCTCTCATATCCTTCCTTCCTGTGGCTCAGCATTCCTTTTTATTACATAAAAACATAAGCAGAATCTGGGTGTTATGTGTTTTTTTTTAATCCTTTATTAATCCCTGAGGGAAATTCTGGTTTACACTGTTATTGGGAGACATTCTTCTCACACACATAGGACATGGACCCATGGATATGCACCAATGGAGAGATGTGTGCCACCACGCGATGGAGGCACACTCATCAACCAGTTGTAATATGAAAAACTTTCAGTCTCCATGGAAGTCATTATTAATCAAATTAGAGTTATCTTTCTTCTGACTAGTGATCTCTACTTCAGCTTTTCACATTAAGATGCCTTCCTTGAGGAACGTACACTGAATTAACCCAACTGTGTAAAATCTTTTTAGATCGAGGGATTTCTCATACCACACAACAATAGTATAGATGCTCGCTTACAAAATAGCGACAAAAACGGCTCCTCCTTACTTTAACTCTCTCATCCAGGTCTACACTCCCTCCCGCCCACTACGCTCTGCCAATGAAAGGCGTCTGATCCAACCTTCACAAAAGGGTCCTAAGACGCTGACTAGACTCTTCTCCTCTGTCGCCCCCTGGTGGTGGAATGAACTTCCAAACTAATTGGATCTGCAGAGTCCCTCTGCACCTTTAAGAAAAAGCTAAAGACCCAGCTCTTTTATGAACACCTATTAACTTAATGATGATGGTCTCCATATTATTGATGATGATGATGGTAATGACGATGGTTTTTGTTTGATAACGATGACTTATAAGATGGTTCCTATACTGATTAGAGCTCTCAAGAACTGCCCTCAATGTTGTGCTTTGTCGCTGGTCACTTCCTGTCAGCACCTGTGTGTCCAATCAGACTCAAAGCTGATCATACTGACATTGTTCCCTTTTTTCTAGATCCTTGCTTGTGTTGTACTTACTCTCTGATGTACGTCGTTTTGGATAAAAGCGTCTGCAAAGTGAATTGTAGAATTGTAGATGTTTTTAAACACTGCAGCACATGGACACATTGAAAACAGACTTTTGAAGGTCCAGCACTGGGCTCACAGCAAATGTTTGAGTAGAGTAATCAGAGCAATAGAGCTACAAAACAAAGTAAAGATCCCCATCTAGTGGTATAAAATTTGTATGCAGTTGGGCAACAAATATTAGACCTGTCTTAGCACACAACATTGTACACAAGGCAGCAAACATAGTATGGCCCTCTATTGTCATTATTTGAAGGCAATATCATAAAAAATGATTGAACTAAATGTGAGGACAATTTCAAATTTTCTGTTCCTGCTGTCCAACTAACCAAAGACTTCCTCCCAACCAAATGACTCTTCCAAAACAAACATCATCCTCGAACACTTCAGGATACAACTTCATGAACACTGTAACTACAGGACTGTGCTCAAAATACTTAATAATAAGAATAATTTAACTCAGGTTAAAGGTAAATACTGGACCTGATTAATCATGGGAACGATGCAAGATTAGATTAAATTACAATGATACTGGAAATTCAAGAAATTGGTGAAAAGTTTAAACAAAAAACAAACTGGGTCTGAGACTACATCGAAAACATTCAAACCTATTAAACTGATCGCTTTAACACTAACTAAATCCCTAAGGTATTTTCTTCTAGGATCAGAGTGTAATCAGGCTTGAAAGAAAACAGAGAAAAACGTCCATTCATAAAGCTGAACTCAAACTTTTGCTTAAATGAGCTTTGCAACAATAGCTTGAACAGATGACAATCTGATGGTACGAATGGTAGAAGTGGAAGAGGTCAAATTTACTTTCCCTGGAGTTCAAACAAACTCTTGTTGAAGTGTGTTCCAAACCCTTTCTAAAATGTACCCCAGTTTTTGAGAGAGCTGTCGCTACCATCTGGTGCTGCAGCAGCAGAGGCTAAAAAACAAAGGGCTTACTTTTTTCTCAACCAAACATCTTTATCAGCCCCATGAGTATAGTCCACTTTATGCATCATGCTAAAACTAAAAAACTTACATCAAGGTCTTACCTATTATTGAAAGCAGGTTATGTAAGCCTGATGCTTGTGATTCCTTTTCATTCCCTTTCCTTCTTTACACTCTGCTGTTTGGTCAAGCTTTCTGTCTGCACACCCATTTGCTAAAAAGGAGACCATTGGCTGCTTGGGGATTTTTTTTCACTCCTTCAGAGCAAAGCTCATGGAATTTAGCATGTTGTTTGCAGAGGCCACACACCAAAAACAACAGTGTACTCACTTTCTTTTTTAGATAGCTTTTCACAGGCTAGGGAAATGTAACAAGGCATCATTTCTTTATATGGTTTACGTACATTTTGTCCTTAAAGACTGATGCCTAACATCAAAAAAGCAAACTCAGAAATGTTTCAGCATTATAGAAAACGGAGTTACTTTTTTTTTAAGATTTATTTTTGGGCTTTTTGTGCCTTTTATTGTAGGGATAGGATAGTGGATAGAGTCAGAAATCAGGGAAATAAGTCATTTATACTGTATAAGGAAGGTATATTAGAGTGTGCAAAATGCCTTTGGCTGATGTTCTCAATCACTCAATCAGTCTTTATTTCTATAGTGCCAATTCATAACAATTGTTATCTCGAGACACTTTTCAAAAAAGAGCTGGTCTAGACCATACTATTTATAGTTCTGTGCAGCTCTGCAGTTTGGTGAGGGGGAAAACCCATGTTCTTCCCACCACCAGTGCTGTCATTGTAAGAAGTTAGTGACCCAGAAGAACAACTGGCCAGGGCGTGGACTCGGCTTTTTCATGCACAATGCGTCCTGCAACATGTAGGCAATGCTGGCCGTCTTCACAAGTAGAAGAACTCACTTTCTCAGTCAGTATAGCTTGCACTAGGGAAGTAATATAGGTCTTAAAATACTTTTACTGCAAACACACTTTTAAGCCAACTAGGTTACATGTGTAAGTACAAGGCAAGGATCCCATATGTTGTAGGCTACTGACTGTAATTGCTCTTAAGTGAAATTAGGAATTTAGGTTGTATAGCTAGCTGAATTGACTACTGTTTTTGAAAAATCTAGTACACATTCATACTTATAAAAGCATGTATCAGGTGATGTTCAAGCCACTTCAGGTGATTAGAGGCATCATGTCCTATCATGACGTCTGGGTTACAACGAAATATAATAGCTGGAAAAAGCAGGAGTCTTCAGACCCTCTAAGCTATAAGTCCTATAAGTGAAAGGAACATGGTGTGTTAACATGTATCTTTTAACATAAAAACGTACATTTGTTGAGATTCTTTACTTTAGTGTTCGCACTGTATCACTGACTTACCATCTGACATAGTGAAGGACGTGCTGGGAGCAGAGGTAGGCCTTGATATGAGACAGGAAATATTCTGTAAGACATACAGCAAAATGTCACACTAAACCTTAAACAAATCACTGCACGGTCTGTTAAAAACAAAAAGCATAGCATGTTATGCTAACTGACGCTAGATGAGTTAGCAAGCGACCTGATAAGCTATCAGTCACACCGAGGTTATCTCAAGTAGTTCTTCTTAATATCACTGTTAAGTTTACTCAAACCAAGCTTCTCTCACCTGACATATATAGTAGCCTACCTAATGTGCTTTTCATTGCTCAAGTCATCTCACTAACGACTTTAAAAGTTAATCACATACTACAATTGCGTTTATTTGACCAAGTCTGGATTCCTGAATTTGCGTTAGCTACCTATAGATCACATCCGTTACAGTCTACTAAAGTGTTATACCTAAAGTAAAGGGGAAACAGTGTCAAACGTTAAGCTAGCAAAGAGTTATCTTCTCATTGTCTCAACACAATTGTTTTTGGTTTCAATGTTTTCATGTTGTTTCCTCAAACTAAAGATAAGAGGACATTTTACCTTAACCGGAGCCGCCCACCGTGTCTGTGCTCTGCTTCTGTCCAATGGTCCAAATACTGGAAATCAATTATTTACAGTTCTTCTCTCAAAAAGAACAGTTTTAAATCCAGTAAAATGTTAATGCCAGTTTAATTTTCATGTTAGTTTTTTTAATGGGGAAATTAAACTAGTGTGGTTCTCTTTGGAGGTTAGTTACAGTAAGTAGACTACAGCAGCCTGTTTTCAAATGATGGAAATATTTGACTTTTATTTCTAAAAACGTTTATTAAAAAAAGAGAAATGTATTTTACTTTTTGCTTTTAGTAAAATGTCTTGAGATAACATTCGTTATGAATTGGCACTATACAAATAATAATTGGATTGATGAGAGTATAAGCCTAAATACGTGACTCAAGAGTTTATAACTGTTAACCATTATTGAATAAAGCATTAAAATATTTTAAAAAAACATTCAAATAGGCCTACAGTTATACCAGCGTTCTCATGTCATTTTCTGTGACAAAGTCTCACAAAGTGTGGAGTTCATCTTATCTCTTCCAGTCATTCTAGCTCATTTAAGATGATTGTTCAATCTCAGTAGGTTACTCTCATGTCAGTGTAAAATTCTGATAAACCCACTTTATAGTAACCTTTACAGCACCAAACAGCAAAGTAACAACTAGTTGATTTTAAAAGCAGCTTATGATATTTCCCTCAGGAAATAGTGCAGATAAAGTGTTGGACTTCCCTCTTTCACTTCTTCTTTCCAGGCATTTGTTCATCATTTTGCTCTAGCTTAATACCCTTTGCCCTTTACACTAAGTAATTATATTGTTGATTCTAATTTCATTGGCTTGAACTATAACTTGAATATATATATATATATATATATATATATATATATATATATATATATATATATATATATATAGTTTGCTTGAAAGAAAGTCCATGTACATCTGAAGTTGCCTTATCAAAGGCAAAATGTGAGGATACGTGTCTGAGATTTCTTAACAAAAAGTGATTCGTTATCATTTACTTTGAATCAAGATTGTGTCTTTATCAGAATGCAAGATCCAGCCGTCCATTATCTATACCGCTTTTCCCTGTTAAGGGCCATGGGGGGCTGGAGCCGATAACAGCTGTCATTGGGCGAGAGGCGGTGTACACCCTGGGTTCAAATTACAATTTACAAACCATATATTATGGTTGACCAATCCAAGATTCCAAAAAATCAAGTAAATGTTTTTTTTCTAAAGAGCAGAATATGCTGATTTACTTCAGTATAGTTCTCACATATGCCTACAATCCTCAAATCAAAGAATGAAAAAATCATAAAAACAGAAAAATATCAGCTCTGGTTTAGTCTAGAGAGTGTATTTTAAGAAGTCACAGATAATGGTGCCTGGCTTGGATTTCCAATTGAGCAAGCTCCTCCTCCCTCCCACTACAACACTGAGAAATGTCACAAGGTAATAATTACCATGGGGATGGCAGAGCCTGGGAGCCTGGTGAAGCTGGGGGCGGTTTGGCAGAGGTCCATCACTGAGGTGTGAGGCCTGTCGCGCACCAGCAGATTCCAAACATCTATCTATCCATCCATCCATTCATCCATCTCTTTCGTTGAAATAAAGGTCATATCACTGGCTTTTGCCTTTGAAGTTTAAATGTTACTTTAAGGTCAAAGTGTTTGAACTGCATCCCTGTACCCCCCCCCCCCCCCCCCTTGCAATGAAATAACACTACTGAAGCAGAGCACAGAAATGTTGTATAAAAGAAGGTAAAGGCCATACTCTAAAGTTATGAAAATGCATCCAAAATGTTTTACAAACATAGAAACTCTTTATTACAACAGTATCTGTTGTTCAGCCTGTAACAATTTATTTTTGTAAACCCATTTATCTTATTAAAGTATAGTGGAAGTCGTTCTTTTGTTTTCATCACAGCATAAAAAACAATCTCTGAACAAGTGTAAATCCTAAAACGAATGTCATTCACAGTTTTGGATATTTAGACGTGATGAAAAGCAGATACCAAGCTTAACAAGCTTTTGATTTTGGATTGGCAGGGTCACTCAAAAACAACCTTTGATTTAAAAAAAATGTCTTTAAAACCCTGTTTCCATAATGTAAGAAAAGATTCAGTTAATTCAATCAATCATTTTCACGCATCATAGTTTATCACACCAGTTTGCTATAAAATACTTATTCATCTCATTATCAAACCTAAGCTGAAAAATGTAGCAAAAACTGTCCCATCATTTCTAATAAAAACCTCATCTCACATTTGACCCCAGCTTTAGTCGTCTTACAACATTGGAATAGAGTGTGCAGGAGTCATACTTGACCGGGAACTGTCCAGGATTGTAAAATAATGTTTATTTTCTTTTCCTGCACATGAGGTACTGTATAAAAAGCTGTTATACAACAGGGTAGTCAAAGTTTTCTACTTCTTGGATTTAAAAAAAAAAATCATCTCTACAAAAGAAACAAAGGCATTTACTGCATATGAGTTAAAATACTCCTCAAAATAACATTCAAACAAGTACTTAGACTCACAGTTGAAAAGAAAATGTGCGTATTAAGAGAAACACATAACCCTGAACTCATATTGTTTTACTAACTTAACACACAGTTTAGTACATTGCAAATGGGAGAATCATATTTGAATGTAATGCAGTGCATCAATTAATGTTGTTTTTTAGGTTTTATATCCAAATACACTTATAAATACATCACACGGCAGGAAGCTGGGTGAGTTAATCCAACTTTTGTCCTACACTGATTTCCCGAAAGATCTGGTTTTCTTTTCGGGACATAAAAAAGATACGTATGGCCAAGCACCGACAAGGAGGGAAAGAAATCAGATCTATCTGTAAACAACTTGTGATTCCATGAGAGTTAAGCCACAACATGTACACCTCCTCATCAACTATAATTGGCAGATTGGCAAATGGGTTAAGAGCGGCGTTATCCACAACGAAAGCCCCACTGCCAATCAAAAGTGACAGTAGTGCTTTTTCCTCAATGGATCCCCTAAATACGGTTTACAATTTTATTGCTGTCTACCATGTCTTTACTTTTGTTGCAATAATTTACAGTCACAAATACAGTGTCAGTTAGCTTGTTGGAACACTTTGTCCTCTGAATATCTAAGGCAGTTTGTCTTATAGCATTCTGCCTTTGGTACAATTGAGAGGAAGTCAATGTATCAGGTAACCTTCCCTAATAGGAGATCAGAAGGAATACTGTACCTCAAAGTTCTGGAATAAAAAAATATACTTCTATAGGTTTTTCTTTCTTTTTCAAAGAAGGACTTTAGCTTCTTACATCAGTGTTATTTTACTGTTTCCTTCACTGTACAGATCAGAGCAATCAACTGCATCAAATTGTGTCAACATAACTGTTCAAGGACAAAATCTGGTGAGTTAAAGTGCAATGATTCAAAGGTACAATTTAAACTCATTGACATGAAGTGGACAGCCATCAGTAGAGATAGATCATCTTGTTTTCACTGGAATATATCCTGAAACTGCACATGTCTGAATTATCAAAAGTAGGCTTATAATCAGGAAATAAAGGAATTCAAACTTAATTGTCTGTACATATATGGTTGTTTTTCGCCTGTTCATTTTCAATAAACTCTGAAGTCTCCTCTGCAATTTGCCCAGGAATTCGGAAATCAATGGGTATGGGCTGTGTCGGCTCTGGTGGTTGGGGCTGAGCCACAGGACAGCCAGCCTCACCTTTTGGACTGGAGGTGCTGTGAGAGTTTTGAGGGTCCAAGTTGCAACCAGTGCCTTGAAGAAACTGTAGGAAGTTTTCCTCTATGGATCCTTCACGACTGGGAAGTCTTTCCTCCATCTCGGCTCCTGCTCGACGAAATAGACAAGGAAGATGCTTGCCCAGCTCCTCCCTTATCTGCCTGTTGAGACAGCCATAAAAGAAAGGATTGGAGGTGAAGCAGAAGTAGCCGATCCATGTGACCACCTCCTCAAGAGAGGCCAGTGTGGCTGGAGGGCTGGCAGCCAGTGCTGAATACAGGTGGAAAGTAAAGTAGGGCAGCCAGCAGCAAAGGAATTGCCCACCCACTGCTGCTAGCACTGCTGCAGCCTTTCCTCCCCCAAAGGGTCGCTGAGGGGTCCCTCTTCCCGTCCCGGTCCCGGTCCCAGAGCTGGTTACCATCGTTGAACGGCTGCTGAGTGATTCCGACCTCTGGCGACGAGGTGTATCCATCCATGTGGGCAGAGGGCCGTGGTGCATTGCTGCAACCCGAGCCACTTTGAACATATTGCAGTACACCACAAGAATGAGCATTAGAGGACAAAGGAAATAGACCAGTGTGAACAGGACCATGAAGGCCATGCGGTTTGACGCTCCCCCTGTCCAATGCAGAGAGCAGCGCCTATGACCCTGAGCAGCTGGAGGTGCGACTGCCCCACCGCTTATTCCCCCAACCCCACTTCCCTCCAGAAGAGGAGTTCTCCCACCTTGCAGGAACCAAGCGAGCAGTGGCAGAGCAGACATGGCCAGAGCTTTTACCCAAATCCCCACCAGTACTGACGCTACAAGACCAACAGTCATCTTTACCTCGTAGCGCATAGGGTGTATGATGTAGTAGTAACGCTCAACGTTGATGACAGAGATGGAGAGGATGGCAGCACTAACCAGGCACACGCTGAGAAAGAGGTAACTCCGACACAGGGCTTCCCCAAAGAAGGCTCGACTCGAGAGCATGCCGAGGGGCATCAGCACCAGGGCCGCCAGCAGGTCCACCACACACAGGTGGAAGACAAAGGCAAACTTGTGGAGCTGTGGGGCCTTGGCAATCACCGCCATGACGGCCACGTTACCCAACACAGCCAGCAGATCCATGAGCAGCATGGCCAGTAGGGCTAGGGTCTGAGACAGAGCCCAGCCCTCAGGCAGAGAGGAGGCAGACATGTTGGACATGAGCTGTGGAGGTGGGTGGGAGGTGTTCCACATCGGCTCCATTGAAGGATGGGATGAGGCAGGCAGGCAAGATCAGTCACAGGCCCATCACCCATCCTTCAAAGCCAGGAAGTACGGCCAGAAAACAACGGCTTTAAATCAGGGCAAAAGCTGCATCAGGGGGTGTCGAATTTATAATTCTTATCCTTTTAGAAAGACTTCTTGTCTGCTATCAGTCACAGCCCACCCTAAAAACAAGAGAGAAGGACAGGTGAAGAGAAATTGTCAAAGTGTGTGCACCTGAGTTTGCATGTGACTCCTTATTTAGACTTCTCCGATATATCTAATCTTTCCACTAAGTGGCACGTGCAAGTTGCTTGTTTATTTTTTTCACCTGCTACCTATTAAGATTAATTCATTCGGATGAAGTTTCATCAAATCCTTCTTAGCTTCTCAAATCCCTGTTAAGGCAATTTTACTGATAGGGTAATCCGAAGCCAGCCTTTAAAGCAATTCAATCAATTTCAGTATGAACTATTCGAGGCAGGAGAAACATGGAAACTTTTTAGCCACATGCTAAAACTGAAGGAGCAAAAATGAATGAAACAATCATAAATCATCAGGAAATAAGAGTTGAAGAATTCGGCCACTTAAATTGTGTTGTGATTCCCAGAGCCTGTTGGATCATATTGATCCTCTTAAACTTCTTCACACTCATATTATTATTATTGCAGTGAAAAGAGTCAATGATTAATCTAGTCTTCTCCCTCCTTGGTGGGCCACAGGTGATAAACTCAACCACACATCCTACTAATTACCCAAAACCAACCTGGTCCAAGAGTAGGTGGTAGCCCTTTTTGATTAACATTTATAACTGCTATATGCATATATGCATTTATAACTGCTATATGCAAGCCCTCATCGTGTGCTACTTTTGTAAATCATATTTGTAAGATTGGTGAAAGGCCTTGTCAGTATGTATACAAAGTATGTAGGTGGAAGATTCACTGAATTGACAGTTACTGCTTATGGTCATACTCCACAGTAAGGAAGTCCTAACTTCATAGTATGATGAATTTTAGGAGTATTTATAGGCTGCAGAGGCTGTCTGCATATTAACTGTGCATGATGATTACATACAACAAACAGACATGGGTGGCTGCTGCTATATTTGTGTCAGATCAAGGAAATCCAGTTTCTTACCGCTATGAATGCGCTCTGCCACTGATGAGAAATAAAAAGCTTTGGATGTTCCTTCTCCTGTCTGCAGTGATTTTAGTGCAAATCAGGGTGAAAAAAATGGCTCTAATCTCCCTCATCAGCTATGAGTGATCACTCAGTGTGCCACATCTCTAAATCACACATAGGGGTACTCCCAATTCAGTTGAACCCTCCTGACTGATTTAGCCATGTCTAACACATTTATATATTAATCATTAATGCATTACACCCGCTGTCAAAAAGAAAGCCCCACTATTCTATAGATCACATTACAGTTGCATTACAATTATCGTTGCACTCAGCAGTATATAATAAGCAGATTAGAGGATGAGGGTGAGAACAAGCGAGGAAAATGTGGAGGGAATCAGTAAGCATGTGGGGAGGAGCAGAGAGGGAGCAATATATACCTAAAACTGAGTATTTCCTGATGCAGCTGCCTGCTTTTTTGGTCTCCAAGGATAAAACCTGGTGTAGCTCCCGTTGCTGAGGCACACAGTGGACATCATTCACTGTACCTCATGAATGCTGTTGAGGTACTTCCCTCTGTCTGTTTCTCTTCCCATGCCTCGGTCTTCCTCGTGCATCTTCCTCCCTCGGTGAGTTCAGCTGTGGCGGTGGTGAATTTTTCTGAAATGATGCTGATGTAAAATGCTTGCAAAGATACAGCTCACTCTCTGCTTTCCCCCTCCACTCACACACAGTGACTGCAGAGATGGAGCAGGAGGCTGTAAGAAACAGGACTGGAGCTTCTGTATGCACAGGGTCCTAGTGCCCCCACTATCATGCCAACATTTACTTTCTGATTTTTTCATTTAGTGCTTAATGAAGGGCAGTAAAAATATCTTAGTAAGCCCAACACCTAACACAAAAAAATCATCAAATGAGTTTAGTTATGGTAGGTTGTCCTGAGATTCAAAGTTGTTATCGTGCAGAGATTAATGCATCTATGCTCCAACTGGGAAGCCCAATGAAATGTGCTGTTAAGTTGGTTCCAGCATCAAATTCATTTGACTTCTAGTCCAGCATTATTCATGTTTGGCATCACACCATGTAGCTGAAAACACATAGCCACTATTAGCATGAAACACTGTATTGTCTTTTTATTATGGTAGCATTGGCGAAATCAAACTTTACACGTCGTCTGTTACACATCAGCAACAGTCATCTTGTTTAACACAATGCCTCACCCTATATTAGATAAATGCTTTTGATTTGCTTGACCTTAGTCGCGACCAAAGGAAATCTTTCTTAATGTACCAAACACATCTTCCAGAGCAGTTTTGAAATATGAATCCCTGTCTTTTCAAACAAGATCACAATTTCTTATTTCCAAATAATGCAAATTATGACAGATCAAAACAAAGGTCTAACTAGCCAGCCAAAGCTCAGTTAATGCTAAAATTGTAATCTGGAAGCATGGCCCAGTATACTTTATGCTTCATCCATGATTGAAATGCTACTATGTACACAATTCACATGTTACAAACCAAATGTTGCTAAACTGAAAACTGTTAGCATACAGGGAAAGTAATGTAAACATGCTCACATATACTGTAACAGTTAGCAGGTTAGCATGCTAAAGGCAGTTACGTTTATTGTCTCCATTTAGTTTGTGGTGTGGAATTAGAAGAAGTACAGTCTGCAAATCTGCAGGAATAACTTTGCTTGTGTAACAGATAGCCTACTTTCTAGTAAATGCTGAGGTGCTTAAGATATTGCCGCAAAGTGGCCTTCTGTGTACTCATAAACATGAATGGGTTCAATGCATGAGACCTCAACCTCAAATCCAATCCATCGTCCCTTGCTGTTTTCACAGTTGATTCATTTTTGTCAATCAGCAAACATTCAGGTTGTAATTTAATGGTTTAAAGTGCCCTCCAGTGCGAGATTTACTGAGGCGCTGAGCCATTGATTAGGCCAGGCCTCAGCCTCCACCATCCCAGCTCCTCAATGGGGCTCCTGTTGCCACGGTGATCTTTTTCATATACACTTCATCTCATTGCACTGTCTGCAAAGGACAATGAAATCTGGGCCATAATTGTTAAGGCTACTGTGCTGAAGGAGCAAGCATGAAGCTGCTAGATGCTAGGTGTTTTTCATTTGCACTTCTAAGGTTTCCTAACTCATAACATTTGCATTTCATGGGTCACATCTTTCACCTCGTGGACTATTAAAACGCTTGTTTTAATTAGCGGCACCTCATGTACGCAGATTGATTCATCCATTTCACTAAAAGCCTTATTAGAATATTGCCACATGTCATTGCCAAGACTGAGAGAAACATTTGAGAGCACCTTTTGCATCAAGAACAATAACAATTTAAAGGTTAAAGGCACTTTTTATTCTCATAATAAACTACTGAGCAAGAGCGTTATTCAAGCATCATTTTACAGATTTTAATTCAACTTCATTTATGCTACAGAGGAGTAGGTAGAGTTGTATTGATTATTTGATTTATATTGACAAAATATGAATCTGAATCTACAGTACTTTAGAAAATATTGTGATTATGTGACTCATCTTTCAAACTGAAATGCAAAAAATAATTTGGTTCTATTTTCTCAAAGACTGATATGTTCTGCTCTTCATTTAATGTGATGGTAACACGAACATCTTTGACATCATTGACTGTCAAATCACAAATATAGATTCATGAATTATGAAAATAACATCATTGAAAAAGGTCTTCAGCTCTTTAACAACTTACCATGTTTCTTTAAAACCGGTTTTAATGGTTACATCTGGTTAAGATTGATTTGGAAATCCACTTGTTGCTATCCAGGATGAGGTTATCTGCCTCATCCATGGTTTTCAAAGAATAACTGGATTGGATAAACCAGATCCCAATACAGATTTAAAATAATTAACAACTCTGGATGACCAGTGCTCTAAATGGTACTACTTATTTTGTCCCCAAAGGGAGCCACAATATACAAAAAACAAAAGATCCTCTCAGTTGTTTTAAATGAACAATTGTATGGTTATTATATATAGTTGTTAGGTGAACATATTTATGGCAAATAAATCTTTCACCGTTTAAAAGCCGTTATGTCAACTTTATCAACCATGTCACAATAGTGATTCAGCATTCTCGTGCAAAGTAAAATGATCTACATTTTTCTAAAAATGTTGCATCGTTTGACCAATATTTATGTTTTATTACAACATGTTCATGTTCTCCAGCCCTCTGCTTTAATCAGAATTATCCTTATTTTTTTACCAATCCTTTTGAAATCTTTTCAACCACACAAACTGGAATTTTTATAGAAAAAACACATTATATGATACCTGATCTTATGCCATCTTGTAATCTCCTCTTCCATTTCAATGACCTGATTTGAGGATTTGATCCAATCCAATAGTTTTCATGTAATCAGAAATAACACTTTTAAAAAATATATATATTCTCTTATTTTCTAATTCTCACAATTGTATGTCAATGTTAAGGATCTTTCAGCTTTTAAATATTTCTGGACCTTATTGATTACATGGTAAAAAATATTTTTTGTCTTCTTCTGTCAATATTTCAAACCTGAACATGCCTGCACTGAAAACATTGCAGCTGGTGGAAAGATTTAATAGCTACTACAGTTGTCATGGTGAGGATGTATCAAGATGTCTGCTAACATAAAGCAGAGAATAGAAATGTACACATGCCTGTGTGACATATGACTGTTTGACTGTGGTGTGGGTTTCGTGCATTAAGTGTGTGTATATGTCTGTTACTGCTTTCAGTATTCAGTCATGTACACCTGAGTGTGTATGTGTATGTAAAAGAGTGTGTATATCAGGTGTTGACACATGACAAAAATAGAAGTCTTGTTCGGCCGGCAGCACCAATCGCTGCCAACACAAATACAATGGTTTCCATGGCAACCTTGGAAATAGACTCCACATTCGCACTCAGAAATAGCAAAAGGACACTGCACTAACCCTAGAAGCCCCCACTGCCAATAATAACTACGTACAGACATGGCCGCACAGAAACCAACCACACTCAGAAATAAAATCATGCCATTACATTTGACCAAAAACATAATAGATGCAACAATCGCACACGATCAACACACATTTAAAATGCATGTTCAGCATCAAGGCATTTACCCTTTCTTTGTTTAATAAAATAAAAACATGATTCAAGCAGAGCTTCATAACAAATGTCTAACATAGCAGCAACATATTGTCAGACACCTTGTTAATGTGTTGGACCTTTTGAATGTGTTAGACCATGTAAATGTATTGCAGATGAAGAGTAAAGTGATGAATGTTGCCGTGGAGACACTTGGGGAGGAAGGTTCATATCGCAGCAGACAGTCAAAGGAGAGTATTGAGAACAGATATACTCTGTGGTTGTGTGTATCCAAGGCACAGCAGTCCTTTTTTTTTTTAGGATATCCTTCTTATGCTCCGCCACACAATTCACTGTCCTTCCTGGGATTCATGGAGTGTTTGGCATCAGGAATTGAACACAATATTGCATAATATTCTTTCAGATTGTATCAGAATAATGATTCTCCCATAGCAGGGATTAGGTTGTTTTTATCGCTTTGAAATAACAGTGAAAGCTTTCTCTTGAAACATTTCACATTTCATTACTTAAAGGCAGTAGCTGCTGTGATACAAATACATGATGTGTATGTGCTTTTGGTATGATCGTGATCATGTGGTTTCCTTAAATAAGAAAAATGCAAACAGCCTCTTGGAGTTTGTCACCAACACGCTAAGTTTAACAAATCATTTGAAGATCCAGCACATGGTTTATCACTTTGTTTTTTCTGTCTATTAGACTTTATAAGCAGCTTTTTTTAACCAGAATTTATTGTTGTTCTTTCAGTTAGAGATGATAGTCTGATGCATTAGACTTTCACAAAGTGCTGCTAAACTTTAGAAATAAAGCCTGACATCATGTTTTTTGTTCCAACAAATAACACGGTTCACCTTTCTTGCCATGCAGTCCTAAGCAGTGGAAATAAACACAGAGAGAATAATAAATATAGCCTCTCTTTTTTTTCAAAGAGGTGATTTGAGACATTTCTCTTCTTTACCTCTCAATCTTTGGTGGCATGAGGCCTTTTCAAGAGGAGTGTTTCCTGAGTTCTCTGGATAACTCTGCTGAGTGAAGACCTGAACAGATAAACTCTTAAGTCCGTGTTTCAAACCAGCATTTTTTGCTTTTTTTCTGAAAGGTTTTCTGTGCTTCTTAGAGGCCCTTGAATGTGCTGCTTATGCCAGATGGTGGCAGTGTGTCCACTTGTGCATGTCGTCCAGTAACGGAGACAGTCATCTTTCTTAGAGAGGTTTTAGGTCTGCAGTCAAAGAATTGGCAAAGATTTATACAAGTTTAGCAGCTCTGTTAATGTGCATGTGCCACACATCATGAGGAACATGCAAACCAACTTAAACTCTGATAATCTGTGAGATGGAGAGGTGCAAGTATCCCCTCTGAAGTATAACACATCTGAACATTTGTGATAAAAGATTCCCCTGCCATGTGAACAAACTGTGTATGTAAAGTCTCTCTTTGGCTTCAAGCTAATATTCCTGTGTGATAAATTGAATGAACATATCTATTATTATGTTCCCATTATTATTATTATATGGTAATTGAAACTTCTAAAACAAAGAGTCTGATCTTAAAATACATATGAGTAAAAAATGGTGTTATAGTTTTATCATACATGAATTGTATTTGGCTGATACTGAGGTAAAGTTTGAGTGTCATTGAAGGAAAAAGTCACTTCTTAAAACTCACTTTTATAGACTTGCTTTTATGTGATTTCTCCTTTAAAGATATATCCCTTCCTTTTATTAATTTTATTGCTTTTAACCTTTTTATCTTTCTCTTCTTTAAATGTTTTAGCCTTTAAATGTATCCCTTCCTGTATTCATTTTACTGCTCTTAGTCTTTTTAAATTCCTACTCCTTTTATCGTTTAACTCTTCAGCTCTCTGTTGCTTTATTCATTTAACCAATGTCCTGTTTATCCCTTCTTTATATCTTCATTCTGTCTTTACAGCCTGTGATGTGACATCATCCCACTCTCCCTCAATTTTAATTTTGTTCTCTCCTGGTTGATTTTAAACTAATTTTCCTTCACTGTACTGAACTGCCTCTCCATACCTGCCTGTTGGATCTATCTTATTCCTGTTATTTGCATTTTTACAATTTTGCCCTCCCTGTTAATCTTTGTTCTGTTGTCGTGTTGCTGTATTTGCTTTGTCTGTCACAGCACTTTGTAAACATTTGTTTTTAAAGGTGCTATATAAATAAAGCTATTATTATGTTGTGTGCATGCAATGTAACACTAAAGTCATAGTTTTTTACGAAACAAAGCCTCCATGTCCCGGCTGAGAGCAGCGAGCAGCTCTTCTTCTTAACAGCTGATGGATATCATCCTAACCTGCTGCCACTGTACCTCATTAATTATTCACAAGAGGACGGTAAATCTCCCGTCAGAGGGAAGTCCATCCATCAGGCTGCTGCCTAACACAACACAAACATCATGTGATACCTTCAAATGGAACACAGATCAGGTTGAATCGGCTTCGTCAACAGACTGCTGTGACCCTTAGAGGGGAGTTTGAGACAGTATAGAAGATGCATATAGAATGTACACTCATAAGAAAAATGTGACTAAATGGATTCAGCAGAGGTTGCATCATTCTGTTGAAGATCTGAATCGTTACATAACAGGTCACAGGTATAAACTGTGGAGTTTAGAAAAGGCTCAGAAGAAGCACAAGCACATTGTATTGTTACCAAACATTGCATGAGCTGAAGTAAACTATTTACTTTTGAGAGACTGTTTTTAGCCTTGTAATAATATGATGAGATTGTGAGTATTTACTGCAGCTGGTTTTGGTATTTGGGGTTTGACTTACAATAACTGTGATAACAACAGTGTGATCTGTTTGTGTGATTTGTTGACAACAGTGAAGCTCTACAGGCCATGAGATGTATATATCAGAGTTTATCTATAAGATCTATGTCAGGAAGATCAATTATCTACTTTCATTTCAATCTTTTGATGGGATTTGTAGGCTAGTGTTTGTAGGTCGAGCCTGGGCGCACTGCATTCATTTTAACTTTATTATGGCTGCAAGGCTTCATTTGATGAGCAGAAATAGCATTACATGCTTGTTTTTGTGTGTGTGTGTGTGTGTGTGTGTGTGTGTGTGTGTGTGTGTGTGTGAGTTTCTTGCACATGTATCTCTGTGTCCTCACACTAAAAACCCCCACTAATGATAGATAATTACTGCTGCTCCATGAGATCCATGTCACATTATTACACAGCGGGGCGAGCAGATGCATGGTGCCTCAGTCGCTGTTACTCAGCTCCATATCAAGTAATCATGATGAATACTGTCATCATGAACTGAAAACCAATTCTCTCCACATTTAGCCATTTTTAACTTTCTCAATAAATCATTCAAGTCTAACCAGTTTTTTTTAGTTCAAACAATCCCTCTGTTGTTCTAAAATATGAAACATGGATGATGATCACAGCTCATCAGATTCAGATACAGCATTATTTACAAAGACACATTATTACTCCATTCACACACATTCACACTCCGCTGGCTTAGCAGCAGGCATCCTTGATTTGCCAATGGACACTATGACATGTGACTGGGCTGGGGGTCGCACACCCCTCCTTTCCTGTTGACGACAAACTCTACCACACTGAGTTTATTTGAGTATGTCACAGAGTACTGTCTCTCAAACATCCCTACAAATATTATCTATTTTATTTAAACGTAGCCAACATTTACATGTTAACATTTTGCATTTTAGCAGTTCTTCTATTCAAGTATTGATATAAAAACGTATAGAACTTCCGTGTAAGGTATTTCAATCTGACACTACTTTCCACTTCTAAGTCACCAAAATACACAGAGAAAGCATCTAACTTCAATCTTAACAACGTGTCACATAATAAAACATACGAGTAGTTTAACAAACTAAAACTTAAGTTAAAATTCAACTAACAACAGTTGACTAGCAACCGGTGACCGCACCATCAACAAGATCCAATTAATTGTTTATAAAATATATATAATAATATAATCTGAATGAGGTCATGTTAAATGTCTTGATGTCATCGAAACATCACTAACAGGATCCACTCTGCATGATGAGAGCTTGAAGTAGACTACATTGTGTAACTAAAACATATGTATGTTTAAACAGAAAATACATTGAATGGAGCATTTTAGCTTCAAATGGAGAAGTTGTATAATGAGGTATTGTATACTGTTTTCGAAGGTACCAAATTGTTAGTTTCCTGTTTGCAGCTCTTTATTCAAAACCTTGGTGTGACAGTATGAAGTAGACAGTATAAGCAGTCTTATCAGCGCATCAGGACTCCACATGGATTATTTCCTTCTTGCTTGTTAGATATATTTATTTAAACACTGTGGCATGCAACCAGTCTTATTGTATAATCTCTATTTACATAATCTGTGTTTAAAAATTCAGAATATGTAGACATCACATTTTGGAAGTGTTTTCCTATCCTTTGTTATTTCAGGTATCATAGTTGTTCAGAAACTTTTGGCTGTATACATGTGAACAGTTCACGAGGATAGTAAAACGCAATCCTCTGTAATCCTGGAACCCTTCAGCTGTCTATTAATCTCTGTCAACACATATCTGCATGGTGTGCAGTTATAAATCTGTTAACTCTTAAACTCCATTTTCACTTTACTTGTTGCTGGTCCGGAAGTAAACAAAGGCAACACAAGGAAAAGGAAATGCTGCTCTGAACTTCTGTATCTCTAATGCTAGCTACACCTGAAGCCCTGGAAAATTGGTGGACTCTGAGGTGATATGTCATAGTCAGAGGATAGCTAATGGGCTACAGGGTTGGGGTAATGCATCACTGTCCTGTTGGCGACACCTCACAGTGTGACGTACTCCCCCCTTGAAGCCATGCCCTGATTACTGTCCACAGTTTGAAGCTTTTAATTCAACACTCACAGGTCAGGATCATGTGTTGCATAACAATGGGTTGCACCCAGCTAACCCAGCTTCTGTGGTTGTTCCTCATGCCTTTGACACTGTATCTCATTTTTTTTACAGTAAATTTTTATTTATTTGTCTATACGTTTCATTCCTCATATTCATCATCTCACCCGCTAAATGTTTCCTTCACACACTGTGTTCTCTTATCTCCACTATCACCTCTTCCCCTTGTCTCCCATGGTAACCAGACCCTTGGCCCACGTCATCTTCCTGTAAGGGTTTCTCTGTGAGGTGACCTTGTACTCAAAGATTCACAACATGTATTTAATGATCAGCTCTCCCTGAGACACATGCTTATCTGTCATCCTGTCATCTGAATCATCACCCCTTTGACCTTCTCCATCTTCACACTGTCGGACAGAAAGTTAAGATTAATGCATTTTCTATAGCTGCATCAGGGTCCTTATTATATTATTAATGGTAAAAATACAAATGTTTTAGAAAAAGCGAGACTAAGGCGTAAAATCCACCGATATGTCGAGGGCCTTATTATGATCTTCGTTCTTTTTCATTACCTGTTTTGAGCCGCTGCGTCTATAAGTATCCTTGAATCAAAATATGGTTTTAAGGCGGCTCAAAGAAACATTTAAGAACTACCTATCAACTGACAATGTAAAATCATTGTCAAAAGACTTGCTCAAAGATACTGGGACTTTTTTGTTACAATGCACATTAGCATAAATGTATTTTTGACCTCTCTCATTGTGCTGTTCACAGCTGGGTGTTTTAAACAGCCACTGTACACTTCCTGTTTAACACTTCATGATTAGAAGAACATGGTTGAGGACACAGATATTGTTTGTTAGCTAGTACAGTTTCTACTGCCCCCATGAGGCCAACCCAACCTTCATTTATATTTATTCTGCTTACAGTATAAATTGGCATATTTGCAAAATAATGTGTTAAAAATAACACCATTACACCCCCCCACCCACATAACCTAAACTGAATGCAGCAAATGACAGTTCTTCAGTTGAATGTTTTCAGTGTTTCATCAAGTCAGTCAAAGGACAGGAGTCTAAACACACGCTGTGCATGCTGCTCTGAACTCTGCATATTGATTACTCACACACTGCTGCATGCACATCACATCCTGCGCTTTAAGACTGCTGCAGCTGCAGCTGCAGTTCCCCACCCCCACCCCCACCCCCCCACCTCCCTCCCACCCACACACACACACACACACACACACACATCATCACACTTTTGCAACCCCCCAGAGGTCAAGCACAACATTTTGGAAAACTGCACCTTGATGAGAGACGATTAAATAATGTAGAAGAAACAATGAGGTAAAGTAGCCTGCAGTGTTATGGCTCATTTCAAAGACATGTCATTCCCTAGATGTAAGAAATCAATATTCAACATGTTCACACAAAAAAGGCTGCAGGCACCAAATGAAATGTATTTATGGCTCACAGAATAATAGTAGTGTCAATGACCAGCAGAGGAAGAAGTGTGATATTCCACTAATAATGACAGCTTCACCTTGTTAGTGTTTAAATGATATAGTGTCTTATATACAATGACTTTTGTCATTGTACTTTGTACAACAAAATCAGTGCATCTCCTAAAAAATAGTACACACACATACATGTAATGAATAAAAAGAAAGATGCAAAAGTAATTAGAGAAAAGGTGCAGTCTTAACCGTTACATGACCTTCTTCAATGTGATGCACATTATGGATTTTCAAATTTCCCCCTAGGGATTAATAAAGTATCTGTATCAAATGTCATTCCATGTTATTGCTCATTGTTCAGTATGTTCTGTTTTTATGATCAAATAGAAGAGACAGAGAGGCAATGAAGCAATGAGGGAGAGAGAGAGAGACTGAGAAAGAGAGATAGATGGAGAGAGAGAGAACGGGGAAATGGGACACACCCCCTGCTCTGCCGCTAGCGCTCCTATCGAGTTATCAGCTGTCACTCGGTTACCCTCCTCACCAGCACTGAACACACTGCAGAGAGGCCCTTCCGGTCACTCTGCATGTGCTTCCCGGACCGACCGCGTGTCTCTGTCCTGTGGCTGTGAAGAAGAAGACTGTCCTGCGTAACGGATTTTCTGCGGGACTGGACTTGTGAAGACTTCCTCCTTTTTTCTCCCTCCTCGGGTCTTCAGAGAGCGACTGAAGGTAAAGAAGCAGCAGCAGCGAGCGGGACGCTGGTGTCTGCTGGGACAGATATCTGTGGCTCAGTGAGGAGATAGTGTGCTGATGGTGATGATTGAACGAAACGGACACTTCAAAATATGTCTCTAAATCAGTTTGATGTCGACATTAATGTATTCATAAAGCTTTTTATTTTGAAATTTCGTTGTTTTACTTTTTTTTATCATATGTTTGTCTGGTGGGTGAATGAAAACAAGGGGCTCATCATGATGATGTCATAGAAAGGATGACCTCACAGTTTTCATCTTGATCTTTATTTATCATTTATAAATGTTTTAATGATCTCCTTGTACACTTGTCCTTACAGCTCCATGACTCTCCACTGTGAGGGCCAATACGCATCCAGGCTCCTGTAGTTTATGATCCTGTCATGATGGTGGGGTCACGGTGGCTTTCCCAGCATGCCTCTGGAGCAGCGTTCAGCAGAGGGAGCCTCATCGTAGTTCTACCTCTGACCTTGTTGGTGGCGTCAGTGCGAGTCGGCGGGCAGCTCATAGGAAGCCCTCTGGACTGCCACAAGACGTGCGTCTGTGCCAGCAACATCGTCAGCTGCTCAAAGATGAACCTGACACACGTTCCCCTCGCCCTCCCTCGATACACTGCCGTCCTCGACCTCAGCTTCAACTCCATCACCAGACTTCACGCCGAGTGGACCCCCATCAAACTCATGAGGCTGGACAGTCTGCTGCTCAGCCACAACGGTCTCGTTTTCCTCTCCTCTGAGGCATTTGTCCACGTGAGCAGGCTGCGTTCCCTAGACCTCTCCTCTAACGGTATACGTCAGCTGGATGAGTACATATTCGAACCGCTGGAGTACCTGGAGGTGCTGCTGCTCTACAACAACCGCATCTCTCAGATTGACCGCACTGCCTTCTCTGGCCTCCTCAACCTGCAGAGGCTCTACCTGAGCCAGAACCAGATCTCACGCTTCCCCATGGAGCTGGTGAAGGAGCGGGGCCGACTGGAAACTCTCAGACTGTTGGACGTGTCCTCCAACCGGATCAAATCCCTCCCCCTCCAGGAGCTCCAGGCTCTGCCAGCCTGGATCAACAACGGCCTGTACTTCCACAACAACCCTCTGCTTTGCAGCTGTGAGCTGTATGACATGTTGGCAAGATGGCACCTGAAGGAGCTCAGCTCTGCCACCGACTACAGGAGCAGCCTCACCTGTCTGCTACCAGGAGCACAGAAAGAGAAACTGGCCGTTCTGGATCTGGACAAAGTCTATTTGAACTGCAGTGAGGTCAGAGTGATGGAGGAAAAAGCATATCTGGAACAGTTCCTGGTTCTGGACTGTGACACCAGACAGAGGGACATGAAGAAGAGCTGGGAGCTACCTGGAAACATCCCAGTGAGCCCAGATCACAAGACAGTCATGGTGCGTTCAGACAGCAGCCTGCAGATTGGGCCCCTGACGGTGGAGGACTCAGGGGTCTACACCTGTTTAGCCACCAGTGACACCTTCAATGAGACACTTTATGTAACTGTGCTGGTGTTTAATTCCACCTCAAGCGGTGGACTGGAGAACTTAAAAACTGCCTACACTACCCTCGTAGCATGTTTGGTGAGTGTGGTGATGGTTCTCATCTACCTCTACCTCACACCCTGCCGCTGCCCCTGTTGTCCAGATCAGGGTCTGGAGAAAACTGACCCCACAGACAGCCTCCATTCTTCTACTGTCAGCATCTCTCAGGCTCACGAGGAGATGGAGCAGCAGGAGAGAGTAAAAGGCGGAGGATTCTCCTACAGACAAGTGCCCTTCCTGCAACCCAAGGACCAGCTAGAGCAGAATGGCCGGTTAAACCCAATAGGTGAGGAAGACGAGGAGTGGCAGGGGGACAGCAGGGAGAGGAGGAGGTCAGACGCAGAGTCTGTCAGCTCCGTGTGCTCAGACACACCTATGGTGGTGTAAAAAAAAACAAGAGGCACAGCCCAAAGAGCAAGTAATGGCTTGGTTCATGTGAAAATTGATGCTTTGAATGTGTGCAATATTCAAAAGTTAGCATCTTCCAAACAAAGTTCAAACTGTTGACTCGTTGTAGCATGAAGTGTTTTCAAAAAAAGATATCAGCAGTGATAAAATCATTCAAATACAAATCAAACAACGTGATAATGCCTAGGCATGAACTCACATTCTCCTGTGATTTTAAATTATTTAATGAATGAATATAGATTAGTTGTCTCACAGGTTTGAATTTATTACTCTGCTAAAAGTTTAAGTCTAAAAGGAAATTAAGGTTATTTTTTGGAACGTGTCAATGCTACATTCTGGCTTGCCCTGCAAGAAACTGCTATGCAAGAAGCTAGAAATATTAGAAATGTCAGGAGTGTTTAAAAAAAGAAAAAGAAATAGCTACCCTAACAGTAATTACTCCACAAACAGCATGAAAACATTTCCTATAGGGCTTCACTCTGAGAACAGTTAAAGAGCATTTTTTATAGCACAGGGGAACATTAGTTCTTAAGATGTTGGACGATGCTGCTCCTGCTTGAAAGATAAATCGATTTTTATGCAGAGCTTGCAAAGCTCATTTAATCATTGCTAGAACATGTAGATTATTTATGCTGTCTTTACAGTCCTGTTTGGTATGTCGGCCTTCACAGGACATGAAACTGTAAGAATTTGAATGCAATTTCAGTGATTTATATTATTTTAGGATGAAGTGGGATTAAATGCTCATGATGAACATCATGTTTGCAGTAGTTTACCTTCTGCTGAAATGCTGCTTTGACACTATACAGGTCAATTTGAAGTCAGGATTCAGGATAATGAGATGATATCAATACATTTTACTTTGACTATAATTCTCTCAAATCAGATTCTGAGGAAGTCTCATTTCTATCAAATCTACTTGTTTCTCCATACCAAGATGATCATGTTTAAAGAATCATTTCAGATAAACCTGACTACATACAGTGTTGTGGCAGTTTTTCACATCACAATGACCACATTAACAATGCAAGCAATACTGAAAACTGATACCTGGTTGTTTGTACTACAACCATCGACCACCATGAGACAGATATCGTCTAAGCCTGTAAGTCTTCTCATTATTCTTCATCCAGTTTCTCCAGTCGTGGAGAATCGTTTTCCTCTAATTGTTGGATAAAACTTCTTACATCATGAATACAACACATCTGCTAAGTATTTCAAGCCTACTATTAACTTATGCCTGTTTATTTTAGTGGGGACACCTGTTTTCAGTGTCATAAGGTAGACTTAATCCTTTTAACTTAATAACTGATCATTACCTTAGGGTCTGCAGAGATAACAATGTTTCTTGTTCAGACCAAATTGTAATCTAATACACAATTTGTCACTGAGTACAAATGATTAAAAAAAATAAAGCTGCTGTATTTTTCAGATTACAATGATAAGTTTGGTGTGAGATACAGATTGTCATCTTGCCTGTTCACCCTGCTATAGCGGACAGGATGCATCACCCAGGGGAAACAACAGGGAGCAGGCATCGTCTATTTGAGTCCTTCTGGGCATTAGTGCCCAACCCAGCTAATCAGAAAATGCCAGCAGGCAGACTCGCAAACAGTCAGAAATAGTAGCTACGACAGGGATAAAACATAAATAAAGAGAAGCAGCTTTCAAACCTATCTTGATAGTTGTTGAATTGCTAAAACACCTTCATCTTGTTGTTTTTATTACAAAAAAAGGAAATAGTCAAATACAAATGATGGTTTAAAAAAAATGACCTTATTTAAGTTGCAAATAGCTGATTTTTAACTCAATTAAAGCAAGCTGCTCATGACACATCACATACTGTGCCAGTGACGGTAACAGATGTAGCAATGTACTGTGAATGTACTTTTATGCTTTCATTTCACATGGTGCTTTATCAAGATTACTTTATCAACACCTTAACTAAATGTCTCTGACAATAATACCTCTGGAAGTGTTATGACATTGTGACAGTCATCTGATTATAATTCATGCAGTTTCATCACTTGATTGAATTGTTTATGTTTTCTTATGCTAATGTCATGTTTATGTCTTTCTGTCCCCTGAGAGTCACCTATAACCAAAGACTGAGTCCCATGATGAGAATCTGCACATTCAGTGCTTACAGACTTATATTGTCCTGTCATATTCTGTTTTTCTGTGGTAACACATTTAAGTTTAATATATGCAATCATGTTGTAAAAGTGACTGTTTGTCAGTGTTTCCTGCATAATCTCTTGTCTTTATTAACCCTGTGGTTCATAAACTACAAAAACATGGCAACAAAGACTTGTCAGGTGTTGTGCATTGAATTTGTTGACCTGAAGTTACAAAACTGAACGGGGGGAAAAAGTTAAAGGAATGGTTTGTGATTTAGGAAATATGTGACTTCAGTGAGGAATTGATTTTCTGAGGGTAAAACAAATTGCTTGTCTTTGTCTTTCATAATCTCAACAAAGGTACAGAAGTTTAAATTGTAAAAATGACATGTTGGTGACAACAACTACTCAAGAAGTCAGATTTTGTTTTATATCATGCTAGCGATGTATAGGCCTACTCCTGTGTAGTCTTAAAGCTAAGCTAACTTTTGGCTGGTGGTTATCCACCTGTTATCTTTCTTTGTGCAAACATTTGTCTCTTTCCCCGAACGTCAAACTTTTATGTACACTCCAGATGTGATAGCACAGATGTGTTGATGATATATGTTTACATCTAAGATCAGACTTTAGTCTGTTGGGTTAGCATGTGTCTCGGCTGACCTCCGCAGAAACTATTTACCAAGGGAGTCCTGTGTGTGCACTCATTTCTCTCCAGTGTTACTGCCTACTTTTCAGTAACACTGAATCTCACTTTTTGAGATGAATACAGCCAGCAAGATCAGTGCCATGTTGGCCTCCGACATCCTGGTGTTTTTCATCAAATGTATGTCTCATATTTCTCTTTCAATGTGTTATCTTGATATTGTGTAGATAAGCAAGAAGAGTCAGGATGAGTGGAGCATGCCATATCACATCTCTAGTGACAAGTGACAGTGGATCAAACTTGAGTTGATTTTTATGAAGAGGTTGGTCTGACAGATGCTGCAGTGTGATCCCTCTCCTGCTGCCTCGCTGCAGGATGAATCATTGAAGAGGTCTGCAGGGACGCCCATGCTCCCTGTTCAGTCTCATGTTACCGTGTTTACCCTGTCTGTATGCAACAGCAGCTAGGTGTGAGCAACCATTAAAAAAAAGGCAATACAGGACTGATTTCAGAGTTGTTTCATTATTAAGATGTTGAATGGAAACTATTGATCTGACAGCAGGCGTGAGAGGGTTAATGATAGCTGTGTGTCGATGCATGTGTTAAAGTGGGAAAGAGCTGAATGACGCACCCCCCTCTGGTTATTAAATCACAGGTTATAATTAGAACAAATAGAGCAGCCCAAAGAAAATCTCAGATCACTGTACATCTCTCTCTCTCTCTCTCTCTCTCTCTCTCACACACACACACACACACACACACACACACACACACACACACACACACACACACACACACACACACACACACACACACACACACACACACACACGGCGTGAATGTAAGCCAGCGCCTGTTCACAATGAATGACTGGCAGGCAGTTGCATCTGTGTTTTGGAGGCTGAATTCTCAGTAAGATGACTCATCCTGTCCTCAGGCCCCTCCCAGGAGAATCACGTGAATGCCGAAGTGGCAGACTGTGCAGCTCAGTTGTGTGCTCTGCCATCTGCTGGCCACAAAACACATTTAAACCTGAGAAAAATAGTAGAGCATTTCAAATTCTCCTTATGAATGGGATAATTGACCAACCATATGCCCACTTTAAGGTATGAGAGGTGATGTTTTTATTTGTCAAAAGTAAAGTTAATAACTTCCTCTCTTAAGGTGTGAGGAACTGAGCGTATCTCATTGTAAACAGACCCAGCTGTTGCTGCTGATGCAGAGCGCTCAGCATCCAGGAGTACACCTTGTTCTGCACCCAGCAGCAGAGTGAAAAAAAAAGTTTGGCTTAATAACCTCAGACAGCATGTTTACTACTTCTCCTGAACTTATTGAAGAGTTTTCCTTCTGCTCTCTAATTAAAGAGTTTATACTGTGTGTTGTTTCTGTGGTTAAGATTATAATGCTGATTTAAACACTGAAAATAACACACTCAAACATAACATAACATAACTGTAGGATGATTCTGGAGACTGGGGGTATGTGGGTCGATTGTGTTACATTATACAGTGATTTTATGTTATATAGCCTAGTAGCAATGCATTGATAAATGTGGTGTTGACAAGATAATATAAACATTGGAGTTTCTTTTCTAAGCATTGAGATTGGTAGCAGTTGGCTTTACATTTGTTCAGGTGTGCATATCCCTGAAGCTGGTCTCTGTGTAATTGTTCTTAGTATAATACGATTTTATGATTTTCTTGTGTGTTTAATGTACTTGAGCTCTCTTATCATAACATATAAAGTAATTAACTGTTCTCGTCATTCATTTCCCAAAATAACAATTGCTTTGTCAGGTGGTGGATCAGTGTTTATGCTCATTGTACAGAACGTGCTATGACCTTTCCTTCAACTAGAGAACTGAAATCAATTCTGTCACGGCCCGCTTTGAAATACTAAATTACTCCGGGGCCCGTTATAAAAAATGTTTTTTGACAACATCTATAACTTTCAGTAAAGGGAAAAATTATTGGACATGACAAAATGATATTATGACAAGATAGACACAAAGGTATACTAAACATTATGTCTATGACTAGTCATGACACGCCTTACTAATCACTTAAAGGGTTGACTCATGGTAAATCATCATTATTGTGATATTTCTTATATTTTTAAAATTGGTTGAAGGGCTTTTCGCGGACCACCTGCAGTACCCACACGGCCCACCAGGGAGCTCTGCGGCCCACACTGTGGGAACCACTGCTCTAACTGATAGAATTAGCCATCAGGTCTGGGCTTTTAAAAAATTTTTACAACTTCGTTGATGGATTTATTTTTAAGTCGCCCTGCGTTATAGTTTTTAGTTGTGTTTAATGTAGGGATCATCTGAAACAATTAAAGAATAATTCATAAACATAAATATGAATGTTCTGTAAAGGAAATATTGCTCTAAATGTACAGGTAAATCTTTAATGATTTCATTATTTTTTAACATTGATAAAGTCATTTAGTAGTTATTAGAAAGTGGTACACTATAGTGTCTGTGAAACATAAATGTAAGTTTACTTTGTTTTATATATCAAACTAACTTAGGACAGAAACCAGAATACAAACAAAACCTGATCTGATAAAAGTTCTAGCCACTTTTTCTTCAGACCCGTTCTGTAAATAACAAAATATTATATATATATAATATAATAGTATAATAAAGTTGACATATGAGGTTCATACACACTCTAAGTATAAGGAGTAAAAGAAGACATGTAATTTACTATCAGATAGAGTTATTTGGTGTGAGGGAATGTCTGGCTCTGTGTTTCAGTTTTGGGTGAATGAATATATAAAGGTTCTGTTTATGTCAACTACGAGTTCACAAGTGCACGCTGTCTGTGATCTCGTCACACACACACCAAAAACAAATCATCAATTCCATGCTGTTGCTCCCAAAACACGTGTGTTTGTTTTGCAGGTGTTTCAAAGAGGTGAGGGTGATCTTTGCCAGTCTGGTTTCTGATTGAGTTGTTTCTCTTTCTCTAATGTGTGCACTTAAAAAAAGGAAAATGATCAGAAAAAATGATCATATTAAGGAGAATTCAAAGGTCTCTTTGTACAAAAAGATTTGTCATTTAAAAAATCTAACCCAAGATAAATGTCTTTGCTTTGTCCACCCCAAACTGTTTTCAGACTGGTAATTTAACCTGCCATTCACTGCACGTCATCATCATTCACCTCACTATGTATGTTCTTCTGTATATACCTCCTATTGTTATTTTATTTGCATTTATCTTTCCTATTCTGTTTTGATTTTTGTATTACCTACTTCTCTGTCTTTATGCTGCAATGCCTGAACTTCTCCTCTGGGGATCAATAAAGTATTATCTCATCTTATCTTAGTTGCTTAGTTTTTGACATAAATGCAAGACAAGAGGAATCTCTATCTTACTCTGCCCTCTACAGGACTGAAGGTATAATTACTGCATATCCTGTAATCATGTGATGGGACAGGATGGGTGTCACGGAAAGAAAACACAACATTGATTTCTGTTTCCGAGCTTTATTCAAGCACCAAAAATACAAGTAACACAAATATATTTATGTGTGTGTGTGTGTGTGTACTTACCTAACTTGTAGGCTAAGAGGCTCACAGAGCTTGTTCAGGCTGCAGGTGGATGAGTCTTTTCTGACAGAGGAGTTTTCTTCCATTCTTGGCGTTAAGAGATTCAGCCTGAAATACTGAATATTTGATTACTACCAGCTCATCATCAAACATTTCCAAGAAAGCATAAACTTTCATAAAGAGAACAACATTTTTCTTCCTGTTTTCACTGTTAGATAATCATCACAAGGTTAGCCATTCATTCAAACCACTTCTGTTCAATCTGCTGTAGGAACAGAACCTTTTGAAAATGTGTGCAGAATCTGGTTCATAGCTCCTGATCACAGAGAAACAACCAAATCAAAAATAAAGGAATGCAATGTTTGCAATGTTCCATCTGCTAGAAGTTGAATGCTGGGTTTTGTAACTGTGTATTTTTGTTTGTTTGCATGCATCATTATTGCTGGAGGTCCCATGTCTAACAGGAAACAAATAGGACCAGGCACTTTATTGTTTTGACTTATCTTACCGGAAATAAAAATATTTAGACTACATCTATTCTTCTTAATTTGTGAGCTGAACATATGGCTCAGATAGAGAAACTGGTGTTTAATGGTTTCGCTTACAAACAGGATAAAAACAAAGTCTGAGTTGAAATGAATGGAGGCTCAAGTACAGGTAAAAGTTTAACTGTCTGTGACTTATTTATTATTTTATTTGACTGGATTATTAACAGCATCACGTCAGTTACAAGTGGCAATCCAAGCTCAGAGATCTCTAAGTGTTCCCACACCATTACTTACGTACATTTGGTTGATAATCTTTAGAGTAATTGACTAAAATATTCTCAAATTAGACTTGGAAAGACTTGGCAACATTTATCCAGGAGCTGTATTTTGCTTTTTTTATAGATTAAGATTATAAAAACTAGATTGTTTTAAAAATGAACTGTACATCATGGATCAGTACAAACCAGCTCCATTAAAGCGGTCTACATTTACTAAATAATTGGGACATCCAGAAAAACAGATCAGTATTTTTTTTGCTGAAGTTAATTTTAATTGTTTTCGTAGTTTCTTGTGGTTTGGCTGCTTTACCTAAGATCTGAGTTCTATTTGACTAATATATGTCATTATGTTCAGATTAGTAGAAGTGGCTTTTCTGGGGATTCTAAGAGATAAGTGTCATAACTATAGTTATTTTTCCTGAACGTACTAAGTCTTTGCATTGTTTGCTTCAGTTTTGTTTTCAGTTGAGTCATTAAGAGTTAGTTAATTCCTTTCACTGGCTTTTAAAGGAACTTTGGTGTTTGTCGTCAAACATTTCAATACATACCCATATCAGCAGCACAGGCCTTCTTACACTTCATCTGTGGACCAGCAGGCAAAACAGCTAGGGTGAGACTCAAACCTGTTAAACATCACGGCTCCAGGAAAGCAGGAATCCCAGCCACGGCATTGTGAGGAAACACAGGGCTCAAGGCAAGCTGTTTAGATCCCATTAGTCTGGAGCAGCACGGGCAGGAGATCTTGCAGCAGATTCTGACTTAACCTTAGTCAGATACTATCACTTTTTTTTCAACGGGTGTTTGAATCATACCAACACTTCAGCTAAAGATTAGGAAGGAATTTATCCTCCGCAGTTTTCTTTCAGAATCTGTCTCCACCTCTCCTCGGGCACAAGGTGAGACACACAGAGAGCACAGTTATCTTCTTCAAAACTCCAATGCAAGGACAAAAAGTAAATACACAAATAAACACAACTCCACCTCCAGCTGCTGCGGGCGCTGAAACAACAGTGTGTGCTGCAGGAGCCCGATGGCTAAAGATGAGCGCTGCTGTGGCTCCGCTGAGATGCTCTTTGCTGGTTGTCAGCCACGCCTCTGAAAACACAGGCCAGAGGAGACTGAGGAAAAGCCACATATCTGACGAGACAGTGATTCTAGGTTTGCCTTCAGACGGGGTGAAAAAACGATTAAAGTACGGCTGCATTTCTATGTGTCCTCACGAAGAGGTCATTCAAACAAATGAACAACAGAATGAAATGGAGGCCGACTTCCCTCCATTATCACGCCTCCTCTCCGCTCCTTTCTGCCGAGTCGACTCCTGCTGTCAAAGTGATAAAGCCTTTACAGTTTGATAGACAATTCCAAGAACAGAAAGGTCACAAAAGTTGTCTTCCGAGGCACTTGTGTTTCCCACGAAAGAGTAAATTTATTGAGACAAAATTAAGTGCATGTTGCACTTTGTGTTTTGTTTTTCTGACAGTTTCTACTTCTTAGGCCCTTGAGCACTGATGTTCTCCATTTCTCTCTCCAGACATCCTGAGTATACAGCACAAATCTGTTCTTTTTTTCTCCCCCATTGGAAACACAAAAATCAAATCATGAAAAAGAATGATTAACAGTCCGCTCAGAGGAAGGCGTGTAAGGCCACTGGAGGTTTTCAATCACACAAGTCCAGGTGATAGCATAGCAACATTTTCAACTTACAGACTCCTGATCCGTTATCAGAAATGTACATGGCATACATAACACTCTGAATTTATAGACTCCCATCTTCTTTTCTCATTATCAATAGTTCATGCTTTGTTAGGGTAGTTTCTGTACTTAGTGGATTATAGCATAAGAAAAGTGAAGAATGTTGTCAATTACTTTGCAACCAAATGGAAAAGAATTCAATAAAGTACAAAATAAAAGAGGTGGACACAAAAGCAACCCTGTCTCGCTCATCGCATTCAAAAGTAATGATAGGCAGTAGCTTTGCACAATTTTTTGCAATCAGCTTTGTCAGAGTATGATAACAGTTAGAGCCCAGATCATTTGTCAACTGTCAATCTTCAAGCACACATGCAAGAATTAGATGATCATCACTTCTAAAGTGTGTTTAAGTTTATATTCCTTCTTTTCCATCACTGTAGGAAAAGCTCCCCGAAGGTGCTGATTTATTTTGTACTATCATCTGATTTTTTTAAAGCTCTTATAATTGATTACTGAAGAAGAGAAATCAGTGGCTCTCTAAATGATTCACATAATCATTAGTTGCAACCCCACATAGAACCTTTGAACACTCTGCAGCTCACTAAAACACCTTCTTGTCAGAAATAAACAGATTAAACTCTCTTCTCTCGTCAAATTTAAATGACCTATTAGCTGCAGGGTTGTTGTATTTAACTGTATTATAATGAACAGGAGCTTGCTGCTTGAGTCCACCTCTACATACCACTTCTGGATTCATTTCACCCTGTAATGTCACTTAACCTCCTGGTGTGGATAAGAAAGAAAGCATTGATATTTATGGTTTTGATTATACTATAACACTTTAGGCTCTCGTGTGCATTTTAACAAATACAAGGAAAAACAGTGCTTAAGCCAGATATTACAAGAACTCATACAGCTACTTTTCCCCATTTTTTTTTTTAGGTTGACACAATAGCTGACAAAATCTAAAAGAGCTGTTCTAATACAACTTTGATTTAGGAAGTATTTATAATTGTTACTTTGTCAGCTAAAAAGTAACACAGATGCACATCTGGAATATGATGTATTGGTGAGCAAAAAGATATATTTCCTGAATCAAGATAAAGATTTAATGTACATGAATTTGACTTCATTCTTTCATAGGCAAGCTATACAATAAATTCAGTACTGCAAACCTGCTGATGCTGACTGGTCAAGTCTATGCTGAGAATAGATACAGAAAGGTCAAATACTTGGTTTTGGATCTTAAATTCTCTTTTTGTTATTGGCAGACATTATAAAAAAAAAATACACCAAAAGGACTTGTGTTTCTTTTGAATAAGAAAAGGAAACTTAAAGAATTGATTCACAGAACTGCTCTGAGTTACTTTCAGCAGAGCACCCTTGGGATGATGTAAATTTATCTGATAAGTAAGTCGCAGAAGGCAACATGACACATGTAATAATAATTAACTCCAACAATTTATCAAATGTTTTCACTTCAATTAGACTTTTCTTTTCATAAACTTACAACAGTAAGACATACAAGCTACCATGCAGACCCTGTCATCTGTTTTTACAACTCACAGTTTAACAGTTCATGAATGTGAAAAGAAACATTTTTCTTTGCTCTTTTTCTCTCATTATGCTCCTTTGATAATGACCATCAACATGTAGTCGTCCTCTGATGTGGCAAATGCCTTGGCAGAGGCATCCAAGAACTGCTGTGAGAACTCACATGGTGGAAACGCGTGAAGGACTCCTCCATGATCCTTGTCACGGCCGCCTCCCACAGGGAGGCTGATGATCCCTGCAGCCTCCTTCTGCTTCAGGTAGGACACCAGGTTCTTCAGAGGCCTCTCTGTTGAGATGCTGGAGTCCTGGACCCCTCCTTCATCAGATTTCCCAGGCAGAGCCAGGAGGATGGAGTATCCACTGGAGCCAGCTGCCTTGATGCGACGAGACACCTCATCGAGCTTGGGCTTATCCAAGCGCAGGCGCTGGCTAATCTTTAGCTGCGACACTTGACCCTTCTTAGAGCCCTCCCCCAGCAGGCTGGTCGTCACCGACAAGTCCCCCTCCAACAGGTGCAGTGATGTGGGAAAGCGGCTGTTCTTTAGAAGCAGGACGCCCTGCCAGATCTCACTTTGCTTCTGGCCCCCGGCTGTTGTCTTTGACTGTTGACCAGACTTCGAGCAAGACAGGGAGGAAAGACGTTCTTCACGGTTCTCCTTTTTTGCTGGGCTCTTCGAGGAGTCACTGACTTTGCGTTTTTGCTCCTTCTCAGAGAAGGAGCCGAGCTCTGCTGGGCTAAGTGTTCTTCTTTTCCTTTCTCCAAAGCCAGGGTCCTGGCGCTCTCTGTTGGGGGTGGCTCTGCCAGAGCGAGGTAAACGCTCAGGATCACTACAGCGTCCACCATCTCTGCTGCTCCCTCCAGGGCTGCGCTCTAGTGAGCTGCCATGACGACGGAGGCCAAATTCATTAATGTCAGGTGAATGATCCTGCCGAAAACCATCGTTTAAATGTTTCCTTTTTCGACTTAGATCTCTGCTTTGCAACTCACGCTCTTCCTCTATTGTCCATGTCTCACGGGAATGCCTCTCCAGACGATCTAAAGGATCAAAGCCAGATCCTCGCATCCGGTCATGGACACCAAGGCCAGACCACTCAGCACCAGAGTACAGGTCCCTGTCTCTAAAGCGAGCAGAAAGTGGAGGGGACCTCACTCTCACAGAGTCAGTAAGACGGTGAGCAAAGGGTTCAGGAACTATGTCATAGTGAGGCAGGGGGAGGGGGAGCTGCAGGTATTGCTGCTGCTGGTAGCGGTGCTCGGTGTCCGCAAAGTCCACCCTGAGTCTCCTGTCAGGGCCTCCCAGAGGGAAGCCCCTCATGTGAATACATGCAGCCTGAGCAGCATCCAAACTTTCGTACTGAATGTAAGCCCACACCTCACCTTTCCTGTAGTCTATATTCCTGATGGTCCCAAAGCGGTCAAACTCCTTAGCCAGTGCAGCTAGCGGAACCCAGGGTCCAAGACCTCCCACCCACAGCCTGGTCGTGGGTGTAGGTTTACCATAGCCAATTTTGATTGGGTTGTGGCCCACCACTTTCCCTGCCATGGCTACTTTGGCACGATGAGCCATGTCAAGATTCTCAAACTTGATAAATCCATAGGTGTTGCTCTGGCCTCTCACTGCTCGCTTTATGTCCACCTCTGTTATCACCCCAAACCTGTCGAACGCCCTCCTCAGGTCAGTCTCTGTCACACTGACGTCCAGACTGCCCAGAAACAGAGTCCTGTTTGCCCTCTGGTCGTCCTCAGGGTTCACCAGGTCCTCCTCACGGTAAACAGCACATTCAGGGGTGAACGGGGGTCTATTCCTCGCATCATACATTGAAAAATCTCTGTCTCTTTCCAGGTCTCGTATGTTAGGTGGTGGAGGAGGATGGGGGAGACGGCCCAGAGCCAGCTGCTGTAGCCGGTAGTCTCTGTACCCCAGACCAGTGGGGGACAGCTGTCTCTGGGAATGGAGATGCCTCTGTCCTGAGGGGAAACTGTCTTTTGAAACAGGGGAGCGACTTCTTCGCCTGTTCATGTAAACGGTCTCGATCTTCAGAGGTCGGTCGTAAAGCACCAGCCTGCCGCGGGCGTGTTTGGCCGCCCGGGCGTCCTCCGGCCTCCTGAAGTTCACAAACGCCACCTTCTCGTCGTTTTCTCGACCTATTCTGACACTAACGTCCCCGAATCTCTGAAACTCGTGAAAGAGTCCGTCCTCTATCTCCTCGTCGTTCAGCTTAGAGCCCAGTTCACTTATTTTCAGAGTCTTGTACTCACTCTCGGGGTTTGACGGAGGCCGAGACCTGGGTGTTTCCGCGGAGATGTCAGCGCCGCCATACGGCTTGCTCGGCGGGACACCTCCGTAGCCGTAACCGCTAGCCCGACTGGAGGAATTGTGTCCACCTAAGTCCCTGGCGTCTCTTTTATCATTGTTCAAACTCTTCCTGGATGATGTCCCGCTTTGAGCCGAGCCGTTACCATTGTTACTTCCCACCGCCGGCACTGCTCCGGTCTTCTTGCCGATCGAGTGGCTTCCTCCTCGGTCTCTGCTAACATCTACATCCCGGGGGCGTTTCTTCACCGGTGACCGCTCTTTTCCCTTCATTTCCAGCGGCCTGTCGCCTAAAGACACCAAAACTCTATGAATATACACTTTTTACTACTTAAATTAACCTAAACTAGTTTAACTTCTACGTGGCTTGCCCCTCACTCCGATACGAGCTACATATCCGCCATGTTGGAAAAGATTGCAGTACTGTACCGGAAGTCCCGCCTCTGTGCATGTAGAAGAAATTGATTGGCTGTGTTGGTTTCACTCATGTGAACAGGAAGACTGCTTGCCTATTATAAAGAAGGGTGCGGCTGTCTATTGGGGTCAAAGTGCAGTTCAGACGACAGAAGTTAACTTGTCGGTTAAAGATTATGATTGTCACACAGAGATTTGACAAGTCTTAGGTAGGCCTAGCATTAGGTAACTCTACGTCTTGAACGATGGCTAAATTAAAATTGATCAAAATATTGTAGGCCTGTGTGAGACCTTTTTATGCCTACATGCAGGAAGCATATCTGAGATACAATAAAGTAGCCTAATAAAGTTTTTGTACAAGAAGAAGGCTATCATGTCCTTGAAGTAGGACATTGACATTGTGTTGACTAGGCAGGAAAAAGCACTTTATGGAAAGTTGGGGGCAAAGGGTGGAGTTTCTAACAATCTGTTTGCACATGTGCAGCAGTTGATAGTCTACTAGGAAGTGATAAGCTGTGCAAAGAAATACAAGTGTGTAGTGCTCCATGCAATGTCGCTTGATGATAAAGTGCTTTGGAAATCGAGGTAGATAGGCCTAGATTAATTGATAAAGACTTTATTTACTTTAGTTTTTCAGTTAGTCTTCTTGATCATGTTAAGTTGAAATCTAATCCTTGCAGTGTTTAGGTGTTGGAATAGTTCATATGACATATTTTCATGCTCTTGTTAAGGAGTTGCAAAAAATTCAGAAGAAATGATTTTAGGCTGCTATTTCAGGTCACAATGTGTGTTTTGGTTTCTGTTCCGCTGGTGAATATGGGGTTGTGGAAATATGTTATGATAGCTGTACTAACCTAAGATGTGTTTTTACAACAACAACAACAAAAACAACACAAATACAACAGAGGAAATATTATATGTCTCAAGTGTTCAGCCGTTCTACTTTTGATTCCTGGACAAACATATTATTACCACTAGGGGGCAGAGGGGTTCCTTATACTTCCACATCAAATACACAGGAACAGGAAGTGTAGACTAACAAAAATAATGTATCCTACCTTTTGACTGTAAGAAAAGTGATTTACAAGTCCAAGTCTATTTACAAAGTCCATAATCAAAGGGACAAAATGCTGAGGCACGTATGTAGGGCGCTCCCACGCTTAGGATTAGCCTGCCCAACAGCAGGGAGAGAGGTGGTCATAGAGTTATTCAGCTGTCACACTCAGAAACTTCTAGCTCAGTTTTTTTTCATGAAATCATACTGTATATGCACTGCCATGCATGCAGATGTCTGTTCTTTTGGCTTATTTTCAGTTTCGTTTATCTGAACATAATTTCTGATAAAGTTCACTTTTACAAAACAAAATGGGCAAAATGAAAAGATTGCTTTCTTTTTATCATCTGTAACAAAATGACTTTGTCTCTCCTCTGGATATTAATTCTAAGTCTTTGATTTCAATCAATTTAATCTGCTTTCCTTTTTTCTCATTGAGTCTATCCGTATTATCTGTTGCATTAACCTTGTTGTACCAACAATAAAAAAAAATGCAGCGTGCTCTGCTGTAAGCGTATTTGAAAAGGATTATTTTGTCCAAAAACATGGGGATGAGAGCTTTGCCCTCAACCCTGCGAGCTTGACTGGCCCCTCTTTGAGAGACCATCTGGTGAAGTACCTCTAAAGATCATCACGTGACATCGCACAGGTCCAGGAAGGCAATCTGTCACCCAGTGTTCAAACAGGCTTAAAGTGTGCAAAGATAGAATGAAGGGGGAAATATTTTTCATGTTTCAAATCTATTTTCAATATCCCGCTCAGTTGTTTAAACCTCCTTCAATGTAACAAACAAAGCATTCATCTGTTTGTAAAATGTGTCTACCAAAGTGTCTCACATGTAAAAGAGCAACTGATAGTGGCATCATCTGTTACTAACCATCAAAACAGAATGACATGTGGAGGTTTTTTATTAATGAGGCATCAAAGGGGAAAATCTGTTCACGATTAGTGAGGAAATGAAGCTTGTCATGAGTTTTAATTTCTGTTTGTATCACCAAGGTGAACAGCATGGCCTGACACACTGCACCCAGGCTTTAATGTCAGACAGATGCTGAGTAACAGATCTATGTGTACATCTATAATTAGGCATCAAAAATACAATCAATCCTTCACCTGTCTAACTTGAGCCAATGTGCAATCTGTGATTACTTTCCCATCATGCACTATCAAACTGTGTCTCAGAACTCGGCAGCATCCTAGCACAATTTAAATGCACACATTTGTTACTTGGATGCAAATGTAATGATACCACTCTCTGCATACAACAGCTTTAGATTACATCTGAGTAGGGAAATGTGAAACTGGATTGTTGTGGAGATGCAGAACACTGCAGTGTGACTGTCAGAGCCCAGAATGACCCACTTTCTCCAATGTCTGAGCACCTGCACCATACCAACACCTCCCTGAGAAATGATGCATTCTGGGAAAGCAGAAGGTGCTACAACACTGTAAGGATAAATTCACAAATGAACCAGAAAGACAAGACTGTTGGACTTTTTTTTTTACCTTTGTGGTGTAAAATAGAAGATACAAAATGTAAAAATGCTCAATTTAGAGCGTTTGTTAACTTCTTATTCTGAAAGAAAATCAGGATTTGTTTCACAGGCTATGCTCCAGTCTTGTAGTGATTTCTAGCTAATCGGAGCGTCCGACATCCCTTCACTTTAGGTAATATGCCTAAAAGACTCACAGAAATGTGGATGCAGACTCTCTCCTTCACACACACTGCACGCAGCCATGCAATGATCCAAGATAGCAATGTCAGACATGAGGGTGAAAAAATAGGTAGACAATAACTGCTTTATCTCATCAATTCACATCAGTCCAACACATGGTGAATGTAACTTTTCAACTGCTTAAAACAAGAGTAATGGACTAGATATATTATACCACTGAGCAGGCTGGAGCTTTTTTAGGAGCAGAGTGACCCAGACAGCACAAAACTCAAGAGGAGGAACAGAGGGAAGGGAGGGAGGGCTGGGGAAAAGGGACAGGGAGGGAGGAATATAAATGAGACTGGAGTGAAGGAAAAGTACTGGGCGGATGTGGCGGTGCAGATGCAGAATGCATGAGCGCACGTGAGTGGAAGTGGGTGTGGGTGTGGGTGTGGGGGGGTGCTGCAAAGCAGACGAGGAGACAATGTGAAGTCGGAGGCGAATGAAGGTGAGCAGCAGAGAGGAGTAGAAATGTGTCGTGAAAGGATGCTGACGTCAGACACCAACTGAGGATGTTCGAATTAAAGATTTCAGAGAGAAAATCCTCCATAGAATTAAGAAGGATGCAATGCAGAGGCTTTGTGTCAGGAAGCAAATGGCAGGATGCTGATGAAAGAAAGGTGAAGTGATCAAGAGAATAAGTAAAAAAATGCTGTAGTAATATCTGGCCTGGGAAGCTTACCAAAGAGTGATGATATACTGAAACAATAAACTCTGACCGGAAAATATGTCAATCATGCTTTGCATCAGTTTGTTGATTTGTCTCAACTTTGATTCTTACAGAAGTGCTGAACAGATTGCTATTTCATATTTTAAAGATATGCATGGTTTACAGAGGATCCCCAACCTGTCCTCAAATGCAACCATGACACTGACATTTGGGGTTTTGTCTCAACAAGTATTGGTTGTGTTTGCATTAACTGTAGAAGCAAATCTGTCTTCCTCAGGATATTATACAATAACATTGATGACAACTGTACTGTATAAAATGCACAAACATACGACCCAAAGTGTGTGACTTTGTGATCAAAATACCTGCAACACTAGCAGTTTACTAAAGGTGCAAATTAGCAAATGTTAGCATGCTATCACATGACATTAAGACAGTATACATTTATTAAAAACATCACTGAGCCCTGACTCCTGAAAAAGAATGCAAGGTAACATCTGGTGCTGGATCAACAAGAACAAATCTCTGAGATTTTACAAAACCCCAAACTCTGTAGATCTTCAGAGTAAGGGTGCAGATGAAAAGAAGTTTCATTTGTACAACAAACGCAGGTCTGAGTAAAAAGACATTTCAGGGTTAGTGGAGGCAGAACAAAGCTGCAGCTCCCCCAGCCCAGATGGGACTGTTCGGTCATTTGCTAACCAGAGAGGGCAGCAGCACTACTGTGCCAACAGTCCCACAGGCCTGTGAGGCTGCTGATGCAGGCTTAATAAACCCACAAAATGATGTGCATGTATTACCAGTGACACACAGCTGTCCACTTAGCAGACACCCTGCAGCAAGCCAGTCTGCCTGGGTCAAAAGCACTTCAGTAACCCTGCTAGTAATTGTGAAAACTGTTTATTTATTCATTTTTTTCAAGATTATATTCCCTGTTTTTAAAGTTATCAGACTTTGTTGTCCTTTTAGGCTTGTTTCAGTCCTGTTCTGTCACCCCAGACATGTCACCACAAAAGTGGGGTGAGAAAACAGTATCAACTTTACTACACTGTACACTAGTAAAAATCTGACGGGTAAGAGATAGGTTGGAATAAGGAAAGATGGTGTAAAGAGAAGAAATCAGAATGATTAATAATTTAATGACTTGTGATTTTGATAAAACAAGTATTAATTTCCATGGGTTCTAACAGAAACTTCCTACAGTTTAAGCAAACTAACAAAACATTAAACTCTACAAGTCACACACTGTATGTTAGGGATTGTTAAAATGAATTTGTTGATATCCAACTACATAAAACATGTGTTTATTGAGGAAGGAATGTAGAAAGGAGAGAGCAGAGATGAGACAAAGTCTGTTATATGATCCTGAGGTTGCCACAGCAACCGCTCCCAGGAGTCAGCTCCTAGAAGGTGCGTCAAAATCATCACCAATGAGCGAGGGCCGGCTGCAGGAATAAAAATAATAAAAGTGAAGCACCTGAGACCGTCTCAGGTGCTTCACTTTGGTGTTTGTTTAACTTAAGACAAATGCAAACAAACACCTTTTGCAAAGCACCACATATAGAACTGCATATGAACTGTAATTGCAGTAAAGGCGATATCTAATCAGGACTAAGAGATAAGCCACTTCATTCCATGTACTTACACCACAACTCCACAATGACAGATGTCTTGATGCAGAGACAAGTTTGGGAAAACATCAGATAATAATAATGACAACCAACCCAATAAGGTCAGGATGAAAAATGGTCGTCCTGTTATATCTTCCTTCTCTATATCATTGGTTTTACAAGATCATCTAGCAGGCTGGGGAAAGATGTGTGGTCCCCTGGATGACTGTGCCTGTGACCAGTTGTGTCACATGTCCAATGTTAAGTAGAGAAATGACCAAACAAAGCAAGTCCAGGGACTTAAACGTGGATCACAGAGACATTGGTGTTTTATTGGAGGGGGGGGGAGTGGGACCGACTCCCAATGGAGAATAATATATTTTAATAATATGTATGTGAAGGCAAATAATGCAAGGTGGCATGTTTGAATGGTAGTTAGCACTGCCACTACCACATCTATTTGGTTATGGGTTTGGCTCCAGCAGGAAAAATTAGCAAGGCATTCCAGTGGCATGGTTGTTCTGACTGCCTCCTTACAGTGAGCTGGTTCAGGGTTTAAACTCCAGACCATGTCTTTCCCTGTGCAGCTCGAATGTTCTGCATATCTGGACCACGAGTTTGAATCACCATAATGACTTGGAAACTAAATAAACCTAAACAGTCGAACTGGATGAGGGATTCTAGTGGTGAAGTGGTAAGGACTGCTGGCTAACAGAGAGATTGTCCAGGGTTCTTTTCCATGTTCTGCCTTCCTGTTTCTGGACTCTGGACCATGCTTTTGATTAACCATAATGAACTGGAATATAAACAAAACTAAACAGGCAAGCAATGCAAGACAAGACAGTGGTGTTGTAGTAAGAACCTTTTTCATGCCATGACTCTATACCTTATGATGACTTGGACTTCTTATTTCCATAACCACAATGCCAAGATTTACCCCAAAATATTGCTGTCCCCTTGAAGCCACCCCCCCTAACTTCACTCACTTCCATCAGGCAGGCAGAGGAGAGGGCTTGTACAATGTACTCAAATTTGACATAATAGTTTTACATCATTTGATTATCTTGGTTTTAATTCAACAGACCACCCAGACCCAACAATGGTCTTTTCAAGGGTTGTATAACTTTTTTATCCCATTTCATTCCTAAATCTGACAGAATTCTTATTTTAACAAATACATCTGTTGCCCTTCTTGAACTTTTGTTGTGAATTTCATGGATGGTTTTATTCCAGCCCCCTTTCATTACCAATGCTGCTGTCCACTGTTTATTTTATCCTAATGTCTCGAAGTTTGATTTCTTTTTATTGCTTTATTTTCTTAATTTGATCTCTTTTATTCTTTTTTATTGATGTTTTTCTTTCTTTCTGTTCATTTTTTCTTTCTATTTATTGTTTTCATAATTTTTCTTTGACTGCTTTTTAATACTGTCACACTTTCTTCTCTGTTTCCAATTGTTTTGTGCCCTTGGTCTTGGCTAGATTGTTGAGTGAGTGATTTTGCTGTATTAAGTTTCCTGATTTGCCTATTTTTTTGGTATTTGCTTGTTTTTGTGACTTTCTTATTTTTGTCCCTGTGCTTGGTTGTCAAAGCTCTCAACGTTTGTTTTTAAAGGTGCTATATAAAGAACATTTCCCCCCTAAATACTTAATTAATATTCCATCAATAATACTTGAGAGTGAGTGAGTGAGTGAGTGAGAGATAAAATTGAGCAGGGAGTATAACGCAGTGTGTTTATTTTTTTGCAATTGAAAAGTGTACTTCATATATCTTGATGTTTGAAATGTTTGGTGTTTGTAGAAATAAATACCACTGATGATGCTGAGAGTATCAATCTTTGTCTCTTGTGTTTATTAAATGTATCTTACATTACAGTATTTTATATTGCTTTAAATTGTACTCCTACCTTCTTTTAGTAAATTATATTGCATCAGAGCAAAGGTCATAGTAACAAATTTGCTCTTCTCCAACTCCCACATTTCCTCCATTCCGCCTTTTACTGTATTATTCATTTATTCTTCATGTATTTATTATGAGTTTTATTCTACTTAGTCATTGTTGAGCGTTTAAAACGGGGCTTGCTCTTGAAAATGTTAACCAAACCTCCACTCTATTTTTATCACCTTTAGCCTGAAAATATTTTTTTCCCCAAGCATCCCGTGGTGCTGTCCTATCGGTGCAGCTGAATGGCTTACATTTTTTATCAATTGGAGTGACGAAAGCTGCGTCAGACACCCACTTCCTCAGGTAGGAGTGGATAACCTTGACAAATCCCCCCCCCCCCCCCCCAATGAGATGTTGAGAAGTCTCGTACAACAGGAGAGAGTGAGTGGCAGCTAATCGTTTGTGTTTGTTGTTAATGAGCAGCGCGCTGTGCGTCACGGTGCGTCCCGGACTCTCCTCCCTGCATGTCGGGCAGAGGAGCATGTGATCCCTCTGTCCTCCAGTGTCCTGACAGCGCTTAGTCCGTACCACAACGACTCGCAAGTGCTGCCCTACGGATGTACTCATGCCTCTCCACATTGTCTCTACAATACATCTTCATATTGTTGATCGCAGCTAAAGGAGGAGCGACATATATCTTTTTTTTTTTCCACATTTGCTCAACTGTCTTTTTTTTCTGTGAGGTAAACCAACGCGGTAAGTCATATCCTCTGGATTTGAAAAGATAAAGACAGTTTATTTCTGCAAAAAGTTGAACTACAGCTTGAAAACACATTTCAAATGCTTTGTTACATGTCGATTACGCTTCAGTCGAACTTGTCTTTCATCGTTTACAATTTGCATCTCCACAGAATTGTGCTCTAATTTACCCAAAGGTCAGAAGATAATCATGCGTGACCTTGATTGTGTTTAAAAGTCGTTGCATCCCTCCATTTGAGCAGCAGAAGCAGAGATGAGAGAGCAGATGCAGGCAGGGCTATAAGCATCAGCACCAGATGTGTGTTCTGGTGTTCACATTGACTGATCTGTGTTGTGATGCTGATAAGTCAGAACATGCAGGAGCTTTAACTCAACTGCAATTGTTTAGTTCAGCTTGGTTATACATTTAAAATGAGTTATTCATTTGAGGAGGTTGATATGATGCTTTGGCTCTGTGTAGTTTTAAAAAGTTCTGGGATGTGTTTTGGCTGTTTCCAGTAGGTTTGGAATTACAAATCAGTGGTTTGGGATTGGAAAAAAATAAGTAATTTGCATTGTGAAACAGCTGATTAATACATTTTAGGCTCAGACTTGTTTTTGAGGCTGTAATCTCAGGATCAGTAATCGATTTAAGTGTGGACCTTTAAACAGGACTGATTGCTGATACCTGCAAAGTCTGCTGTTTGAAATCCTTTAACCAAGAGAGGCTGGAAATCTCATAGAAAATATCAATATGCTTATTATCCCTGATGATGCTTGGGCACGGATGATTTTTTGACGTCCAACAGCGGAAACAGAGACATGTAAGAGCATGTTGTCACAATTAAAGATGAACTTGTGGCCCTGTTGCTGTTGGACAGTTGTCTGTTTGATTTCATAACAGGGATTTCTATGCAGAAACATACTCACAAGTCGGTCATCAGAGGCAAAAACGGATGTTCTTTAATTAAGAGACAGATCTTTAGTAGCTTAAATATGTAGCTGCTAACACACTGTGTTTAAAATATATCCTGGTAAGAGCTCAAACCAATAATCTCTTGAATCGCTGACTGAAGGTGAATGAATAAATATCTTTTTGACGTTCAATTTGTCATTTTCAGGAACTTTTAACCAGAGTTTCTTATTCCAGCCATTTATTTTGGAGGATTCAATATTTTTCTGGACCATATGTGATAAGATATCTAGGTTTTGGATTGTTGGTTGAATAAAAACCAACCATAAAAAGATGTTAACTCACCCTAATCAAATCTGGTAACACAATTTTTTTTTCCGTCTGTGCACACAGAGTCACATAAGATAAAGTTGCAAATAAATGTCAATCAAACTGTCTGTACATTAGAGCAGAAATATGATTTATCCAAAAAGGAGCTTCATCGTATTTGTCTAGTTGCTCAACACTGTCTTATTTAGAACAAGATTAAGTCATTTAGAAATCATTTTTATGATGTGGAGGTGAAAAAATACCCTTCATGTGAGCATGTTTCCCCTAGTTATCAATACAAATAATAATGGAGGTGCAGCAGGGATCAGTAAAGGGTAAAAGCAATTTTTCATTTTTTAACTTAATAGATCTTCACTGTGATCGACACAGGTCAAAGGCAACACGAGGCCCTCCAAAAGGCTCTTTCAGGCCATGAAAACATGCCTTAACTGTAGCAGAAAAATGGGCCGGGGTCGTCTGAACTTTGCGTTTTTATGGGGATTATTGGTTGGGTGAGTTGATGTTTTTTTGGTCCCCTGTGCTGGCTGGATGCTGCTGCCTCTGATTGATATTACGTGGCCACTGCGGGATGGGATTGAATGACAAGACAGAAAAGCAGGGCCGGGGTTTTACAGTTAATGCACACAGGATTATGAAGACTTGTGAATGGCGGCTGGATTATTGCATCATAGGCTCATCTTGACATGCACTGAGGAGGAAATCCGGTGCAGGTTTGGGGAGGAAAATAATACACAAAGATGTAAAGTGGATGCATATTTGGAGCCAAAAGAAGCAGGTTCTGTAAGTTTGTAGCTCCGAGAGTGAAGTTTGTACTCTTTTTATAGAAAGTGCTGTTGGAGGTAGAGTTTGTTTCAGGCTGATGTAAACTGGGAGGCTTGTGACGATGAAGGCACGTGTGTTGCGTCACTCTAAAGGTGCAGCCACTTCTTCATAGTTTCTATTAAAATACTTTTTGTTTTCTTATCTTTCCCCCCATAGGTTAAAAACAAAATACAAAGCTCATGTCATTTTTCATGGGTGGCAGATTTGTATAATGGAGAAACATGTCGCTTAATAAGTTATGAGACTACACAGAGGCTTGTGATGTTGATCGGGAGAACAGATGATCCAAAGCATCATGTTTACTTCCTTCCATTACATTTGGGTTGAACCAACCACTCCCTGGAAGAGGGGTGAGGATGGACGGATGCTGCTGCTGCTGCTGCTGCAAGGCTTCAGAGGATTATGGGATTTATAGGAGAAAAAAAGCTCCACTAAAGTTAAGCTTTGCAGAACAGGAAAATTAAATAGAACAATTTGCAGGATTGGGACTTTTTTAGGACTAAAAACATTGCGTGAGGGACAAAAATCTGTGGCGTTTTGATATTTTCTGTGTTTTATTTTTTATTCTTGAGAGAATGAGGTTAACGCTCAGGTGTGATGAATCGCCTCCTGTCTTTATGTTTGACATCTTCATGGCACAGGAGAGACATAACCATGTGTTTACAACCCAGCGTCTTTCATTGCAAGCTTAACCAAGCACTAAATGGAGGAATTATTCTGTCAGTGAGTGTATGAAATGTTATTTAAGGATCACAGCCAGAAAAAGAAAGCTGGACATTAAATGACACCATTTAAGTGCATAAAACATGATTTTATTTAAAAATGGAAATATGAAATGATGGTGCTATAATGAAACGTCATTACATTTGAATCTTGATGTTTTTCTGACACAGGCCTGAGATCCCCTTTCAACATCTCCCTAAAATCTACCTCCATCCATCTATCCTCCGTGCCTGTATCACTTCATCCTGCTCCTCCCAGTCTCTGTCTCGCCCTCTCTATTCTCTCTCTCCACCCCTGCCCCCCCTCCCCGACCCTGATGCCTAAGAACAGCAAGGTGACGCAGAGCGAGCAGAGCCATGAACACGTCACAGAATCGGTGGCTGACCTGCTCGCACACGAGGAGCCGCTGGACTACAAGAACAGCTCCCTGAACGTCGGAGGGGCCGCTGGGAAAAAAGTCCCTCAGATAGAGGTGCCCGAGAATGACGGACGTCCCGCATGGAACAGCAAACTGCAGTACATCCTGGCCCAGGTGGGCTTCTCTGTAGGCCTGGGGAACGTGTGGCGATTCCCTTACCTGTGCCAGAAGAACGGAGGAGGTGAGATACTGAGAGTGATCACATTTAAAGAAACAACAATAAACTAGGTCTTTCACTGGAAGGACTTTACACCCTCCTGTTGCCCACATAAAGGAGAACATGGGGAACGAGGAACATAGAGCCCAAGGGGTTTAATATAAATAGACATGTTATTTATTTAGTCCAGAAGCTTTATTTCCATGGCTCCGTAACTACAAATATTTGAATAATTGTATTGTTTGCCATTAAATTTTGTAGCCGCTGTACATTCAGTTCCATCACAAGATGTTTAAGAACTTTGATCTACTAGCTAATATTCTGATTTGAACAAAAACTTAATAATATTTGTATTCACCCTGCATGGTAATATTTTCCCCTGTAGCTTATATTCACATACTTACAAAATATCAGCATATCAACATTTTAGTGTCAGCATGTAGAATATTTGTCTTCATCTTCTTCTTCTTCTTCTTCTTCATCTTCTCCTTCTTTTTCTTTTTCTTTTTCTTCTTCTCTTCTTCCCATTTTATCAGACTTTCTACCTTTATATTCATTTGTGACCTTTGAAAGAATGACTCAGCAATAATTCTCATCCATCATTTGTTTCTCTTATCAAAATTAAAAAATCTCTCTAATATTTTTGCCACAATTTGACAGAGAGATAAATTAATGATTGAACATGTATGTCATTAACATCCACTTGGCTTTATTTCACATTTGGTGATATCAACCATCACAAACTACATGAAACTCACGTCCTTCCAGCTCAGAAGTGCTCACACTCAGAGAGCAGCCCCGTCTAAATATAGCTGCTCTATTGATTACTACAGGGCAGGCCGGGCTCGACTGATACTCTGGTAAACAGTGAGGAGCTCAATTTCAAAACTGAATGTAACTCAATAGTAATGAGGATTTATTTTGGTGTGGGTACATGTAGTGAGAGGAGTACATGATGGCTCCATAGAGGTGCTGCTGCTTACAACTCTGTCATGACTTCTTGTTTGCTGATTTACTGCACACAGGCAGGATTTAGAACCAATATGGGAGGATTTACTGACAGTAGGCCACCAGGTTACGTGACCTGGTGAGTGCCCATTTTTCACCCTGTAATTGTCTGTCTGGCCGCCAATTACAGACACATTAGAGCTCTGTGTTGTGTGGGCCCTTCTCTCCTCTCCGTTATTTCCCTTCCATCCGTCTCTTTCATAATGTCTTCTACGTCCTATCACTTCTAACTCGTCACTCTGTAACTCTGTATAGTTTGAACAACCTGTGATTGAATGGATTTATGTTAAGCGGATGTGAGTATCATGGCACAGGTCCAAAACGTCTCGCTACATTTAAACTCACCTCCTTTCTTTCCTCCACACCATTACTCGACCTCTATCAAATGTGTGCACCCCTCAGTGTAATTCCTACTTTGGATGTATTAATAGTCGTACATGTTTGCCTTTTATAAGTCCTGGATCATGACTTGCTTCATAAAACTCAGTAGTATCCTGATTCTCTGGATTAAGCTACAGAGGGACAAAATTAGACTTCCATCAAAATGAAAATGAAATTCAAAGAAAATTCATCTGTGCAGCAGAAACCTGTTTGTTTGAGATGGGCGAGGGAGATGGGTGCTTAGTAAGCTTAATATAGCTTACTGAATAACACATCATGCTTAGTTAAAGGGATTCTAAACTGTTTACTTGCCACTGGTACTAAAACCATGATGAACATAAACTGTTTTTGTACTCATCACATACAGGACGTTCCCTGTTAAATGTTCAGTTAATGCATGGGCTGATTTAGCTCTTAGGTTGTTGTTGAAGTTTTTGGTGATGTTTGTTCCTGTTGAGCTGTTGAACGATTTATTTGACATTTCAAAAACATTTTGTCTTGTGCATGTAAATGAGGTAGACAAAAATATAGATCACTTTTTACAACGACCCGCTCGGGTTGAAAATCGGTCATGGATTTAAAATTGTTGTTTAAAAAATCATAATGGGCTGGAATAAAAGTGCTTTAGTAAATCCATAGGTAACGTGTGTGCATGTATGTATGTGTGTGTGTGCGTGTGTGTGTGTGTGTGTGTGTGATTGTTATTATGCAATATGCAGGAATGGTGTGGCTTATACCAAAAACAGCCTCTTTTTTAAGGTTTATTTTTGACTTTTTATGCCTTCACTTAGAGACAGTAGATACAGTCGGAAATCGGTGAGAGAGGAGGAGAGGAGTCAGATTCAAACCCGTACATAGGGCACATGCACTAACCACTAGGCTACCAGCAACCCAGTAACATAACTTCTAAAGTGATTCACGACCGAACAAGCAAAGATTTAAATTTGCCATTTGGACTTTTTTCATGTGTATGAATGAATGAATGCTGAATACTCATGCAGTTTCTTTGCACCTGTTAGTAAAAATGATTATACTTTTAGAAGTTCCTTTTATTAACTAATAACTATTGGTCAAATACAACAACAACATAAACATTACAATTATTGATGTAAAACAAAATTGCAGCCTTGCTCACCAATTAGCCATGGGTGCAGAGGTAGGACGTGTGGCCTTCTTGGTTTAAATATGACCCTTGATTTTTCCTGATATATATATATATATATATATATATATATATATATATATATATATATATATTTTTTTTTTAACTTGAAATGCTTTAAAAATATTTTCCCTGTGTTTTTAAGGTGCCTATCTGGTTCCCTACTTTATCCTCCTTCTCATCATCGGCATCCCGCTCTTCTTCTTGGAGCTCGCTGTGGGTCAGAAGATCAGACGTGGGAGCATTGGGGTCTGGAACTACGTCTGTCCAAATCTGGGCGGGGTCGGGGTGTCCAGTCTGATGGTAAAGAACAAAAAAAACACATTTTTTTAATTTGTGTAACACAGATATACTATCTCTAAAACAGTGTTTCCTTTGGCACCTCATAGAGAAGCTCGTCTGGTGTGGGAAGTCCTCAGGTAACAATCATGGGGTTTGTAATGGGACAGCTGTCAGACCTGCAGTTAAATAGAAGCAAAAGGTTGCTCTACATTTGAGTCCTAATTTAAATGTTGGATTTGTCTTACGCATGTTGATGACATGTAACCATGATATTAATCAGAATGGTGTACAGGACAGCCTTCATACAGCCTCAGCCCGTCTCTGGGTTTCTGGGAGGTATTGACGTGTTTGAGAGTGAGAGGTAGCCTTTCTTCAGAATAGCACGGGCGGCGCAGAAGCAGCTATAAATATCTCTCAGAAGATCAGTGTTGAAAAGAGAGCACTTTAATTATTCATGCTTTCCCCAACCTTATTTAGCTTGTGAATGTCCTGGCTGCCATGACTGCAGAGAAGACTGACAGCAACATAAGACATGCAAGAAGCATGCTGCTTTATTAACATATCGCCCCCCCCCCCCCTTTACACGTCTTACAGGTTAATACAGTTTATTCAATATGACTCTTTAGACTGGAACATAATGTTTGATCTTTCTTTCTTTCTTTCTTTCTTTCTTTCTTTCTTTCTTTCTTTCTTTCTTTCTTTATGTGTTTCTTTCTCTCTCTCTGTCTTTCTTTCTTTCTTTCTTTCTGTCTTTCTGTCTGTCTTTCTTTCTTTCTCTCTTTCCTTCTTTCTGTCTTTCTTTCTGTCTTTCTTTCTGTCTTTCTTTCTGTCTTTCTGTCTTTCTTTCTTTCTGTCTTTCTTTCTGTCTTTCTTTCTGTCTGTCTGTCTTTCTGTCTTTCTTTCTGTCTTTCTTTCTGTCTTTCTTTCTTTCTTTCTGTCTGTCTGTCTGTCTGCTTTTCTTTCTTTCTTTCTGTCTTTCTGTCTTTCTGTCTTTCTTTCTTTCTCTCTTTCCTTCTTTCTGTCTTTCTTTCTGTCTGTCTTTCTTTCTTTCTGTCTTTCTTTCTGTCTGTCTTTCTGTCTTGTTTTCTTTCTGTCTTTCTTTCTTTTTGTCTTTCTGTCTTTCTTTCTTTCCGTCTTTCTTTATTTCTTTCTGTCTTTCTTTCTGTCTTTCTGTCTTTCTTTCTTTCTGTCTTTCTTTCTGTCTGTCTGTCTGTCTGTCTGTCTTTCTTTCTTTCTGTCTTTCTTTCTGTCTTTCTTTCTGTCTTTGTTTCTTTCTGTCTGTCTGTCTGTCTGTCTGTCTGTCTGTCTGTCTTTCTGTCTTTCTGTCTTTCTTTCTGTCTTTCTTTCTGTCTTTCTTTCTTTCTGTCTTACTGTCTTTCTGTCTGTCTTTCTTTCTTTCTGTCTTTCTTTCTGTCTTTCTTTCTGTCTTTCTGTCTTTCTTTCTGTCTTTCTTTCTGTCTTTCTTTCTTTCTTTCTGTCTTTCTTTCTGTCTTTCTTTCTTTCTGTCTGTCTTTCTTTCTTTCTGTCTGCCTGCCTGTCTGTCTTTCTGTCTTTCTTTCTTTCTTTCTGTCTTTCTTTCTTTCTTTCCTTCTGTCTTTCTTTCTTTCTTTCCTTCTTTCTGTCTTTCTGTCTTTCTTTCTTTCTGTCTGTCTGTCTGTCTTTCTTTCTTTCTGTCTGTCTTTCTTTCTGTCTTTCTTTCTTTCTTTCTTTCTTTCTTTCTGTCTTTCTTTCTTTCTGTCTGTCTTTCTTTCTGTCTTTCTTTCTGTCTTTTTCTCTTTCTTTCTTTCTGTCTTTCTTTCTGTCTTTCTTTCTTTCTTTCTGTCTTTCTTTCTTTCTTTCTTTCTGTCTTTCTTTCTGTCTTTCTTTCTTTCTTTCTGTCTTTCTGTCTTTCTGTCGTTCTTTCTTTCTTTCTTTCTGTCTTTCTTTCTGTCTTTATTTCTTTCTTTCTGTCTTTCTGTCTTTCTTTCTTTCTGTCTTTCTTTCTTTCTTTCTGTCTGTCTTTCTTTCTGTCTTTCTTTCTTTCTGTCTTTTTCTCTTTCTTTCTGTCTTTCTTTCTTTCTTTCTTTCTGTCTTTCTTTCTGTCTTTATTTCTTTCTTTCTTTCTGTCTTTCTGTCTTTCTGTCGTTCTTTCTGTCTTTCTTTCTGTCTTTCTTTCTTTCTGCCTTTCTCTCTTTCTTTCTGTCTTTCTTTCTTTCTGCCTTTCTCTCTTTCTTTCTTTCTTTCTTTCTTTCTGTCTTTCTGCCTGTCTTTCTGTCTTTCTTTCTTTCTGTCTTTCTGTCTTTCTTTCTTTCTTTCTGTCTTTCTATCTTTGTTTCTTTCTGTCTTTCTGTCTTTCTTTCTTTCTTTCTTTCTGTCTTTCTTTCTGTCTTTCTTTCTTTCTGTCTTTCTGTCTTTCTTTCTTTCTTTCTGTCTTTCTATCTTTGTTTCTTTCTGTCTTTCTGTCTTTCTTTCTTTCTTTCTTTCTTTCTGTCTTTCTTTCTGTCTGTCTGTCTGTCTTTCTTTCTATCTTTCTTTCTTTCTCTTTGTCTTTCTTTCTAGGTGTGTGGCTTTGTTGGTCTCTACTATAACGTTATCATCGGCTGGAGCATCTTTTATTTCTTCCAGTCCTTTCAGTATCCTCTTCCATGGAGCGAATGTCCAATCAGAAAGAACGGGACACTGGCCAGTAAGTGACATTATGTAAATACAATGAATGTTATAAATTCATCATGTTTCAGAGGAAAAACTCATATTTATTTTGTTCTGCATAGATCAATTGAATACTTAGATGTATACATAACTGCTTTGTACTAAGGTACCGGTGTGAGCTGCATCAGATTGTGCTGGTAATAGAATTCACTATCAACACAGAGTGCAGATGAAGCTGATGGTCAATAGTTTTACAGCAGATACTTAACTAAATACCAAAAATGGGAGTGCCAGTGACCACCAAAGTCATTCATGTATCAGAAATATCTCCAGGATCTCACCAATACTTGCTACTAGCTTGGTGGTGAATCATTGACAAGAAATCATATTTGACTGCATAACATGTTTCCCTAATCTAAAGTATAACGGAAATGTGTGTGCAGTTAAATACTATTTAAGGGCTTGATATGAGATTTTTTGATCCAGCAGATGTCGCCCTTGAGCACCAGCATGAAACCAAAACAACTTGCGCTGCATTGTTGTGTTAGCATGCTAATGCTAGCGATCTTTATTATGCTTGTATCTTCACACTGCATGTAAATTTACCTGAAATGAGCGTGATCTAGAAACACAGTTAAGCAGTGAGTACAGTATGTTATTCTTCTTTTCTCTAGTCCCTCAATTCATCAACTTTTATACGTGAGGGGAGGAGTCAGCCGGCCGTCCGGGCGATGTAAACAAAGTGAAGATAGGACTCTGAAAACTCTGAAAACATCACAGACAGTGGGACTCGGGTGTTACACCCATTGTAGACAGTCATGGCTCACAGAATTATTTTCAGAGGATATCCTTGATTTCTATTACAATTAAGTGTGAAGAATCACATAGAAAGCCTTTAAGGGCACAGAGTATCAACACTTTTGATCACTTTAGCTACGTTTTAAGGCGGCTAAAGTTGGTTTCAATCTGCATACAAAATAATATAGACGTTACTTTCATGCGTACACAGAAGAGTGTCTAAATTCAGAGTTCATCTAAAGGAAACTGTGGGGCTTATTCTTGAAGTATATAAATGTGTTTTTGCTTCAGGCCATTAAGTGGTTTTTGAGACAGTTTGTGTTCGCTTCAGTCAAATGCCATTACAGCAGATTAATGCCTTCATCTAATATCAAGAGTGTGTACATTTTCAGGATTATGCTCGGGACAATATCCATTTGTTTCATTGTTGTTGTCTGTCTTATTTTTAGAATGTATATTGTTCCCACACTAATTCCTTAATGGGCCACCATGCTATAAGATATAGGATTAAATGTTCTCTGTATGAAGCGCTGCAGCCTCAGACACACCTGCAGAGAGTAGACCAGACAAACCGTGAAACTCTCTTTCAGTTACAACTTCACATGCATAATCCAGATTAACCCCCCCCCCCCCCCCCCCGTAGTTTGATCAGAAGAGATAATCGCGTGATCCAGGGCAGCCAAGAAACACTTGTAGCATGTTAGTATGACTCAGCCGGGCAGCTGGCAGAGAGACAGGGAGCAGAAATACAGACTGAAGGAAAGCTGCAGCATAGAGAGAAAATGATTCACTGTAAGAAAAGAAACAATAACTATGAGTCAGGAAGGAACCAGACAGAATAAAACATCAAATTAGCGGAAGCCATCTTGAATTCATTAGATTTACATCGTAATACTTCTATCGAGAGTTCTCCCTACAATTATGTGTGTGTCTGTGTGCGCGCATTCATAAATCTGCGATTTACATGAAGAATTCATAACATCTCTGGCTCTTTTCTCAGCCACACAGAGTTATATATCATTTCTTCAAGGTAGTATGAGAATATAGCATGGGTTGTAAATGAGAGGTTCATGCTCTGCATACTAAACACGCCATGACCTTGTTTAGCTTTCTTTAAGTCTGAGAGGTGTAAACCAGCCCAGAATTGAGATTATGACCCTGAGCAAACACTCTCAATCACTGTATTCCCCCTCTGGTGAATCCAAGCGTCCCGCTGCACCCTCACAACTGTTCCTGTGCTTTCAGCATTCCCCAAACTTAAGCTCTGTCATCTCTTCTTTTGTCTGCGTTTCCTACAGTCGTGGAGCCTGAGTGTGAAAAAAGCTCGGCCACAACCTATTTCTGGTACCGTCAGACTCTGAACACCACCAGCACCATAGCAGAGAGCGGAGGCCTCAACATCAAAATGACCCTGTCTCTGCTGGTAGCCTGGATCATCGTGTGCCTCGCTGTCATCAGAGGGATTGCCTCCTCTGGGAAGGTGAAGGGGAAAAGGACAGCATAATGAGAGAACAATATGGAAGAAACAACTGTCTCACTTAGATGTGTGTTTTTGATTTTCTCTCCAACAGGTGATGTACTTCAGCTCTCTTTTCCCCTACGTGGTGTTGTTTTGTTTCCTGGTCCGGGGTTTGATGCTGAAAGGATCAGTGGATGGTATCGCTCACATGTTCACTCCCAAGGTGAGACCAACTTCATCCTAATCATTTGAATAGGCCTTGCTAGAAAATGCTGAATAATATATTGACCTTGTCGTTGTGTCTCTCACAGTTGGAAAAGATGCTGGAGCCGCAGGTGTGGAGGGAGGCAGCCACCCAGGTTTTCTTCGCCCTGGGTCTGGGGTTCGGTGGGGTCATAGCCTTCTCCAGTTACAATAAGATCGATAACAACTGTCACTTTGATGCGGTGCTCGTCTCTGTCATCAACTTCCTCACCTCCATTCTGGCCACGCTGGTGGTGTTTGCTGTGCTCGGCTTCAAGGCCAACATCATGAATGAAAAGTGTGTTGTCGAGTAAGTTCTTATTCATCCTGTTTTAGGACGAGAACATCTGTAAGCCAAAAACTCTAAACACTCAATATAGTTAATTTCCTGTCATTAAGTATATTTAACTAAATTTACATCACTAATAGGAAATAATAATAATTAGTTAAACACGATGTGTTGATTCTCTAGCATGTCCATGATGTCATTTGTTGTAAAGTTTCTCTGAGCTGTAGTCAGAAGATACTTTTGTTCTGGTTTCACTTGCTAAGGGTTGAAGATATTTCTTTGAATTTCCCTTTCAGGGCGCGGTCACACTGGCAATCCGTACCGTGCCGTACTGAAGTATGAGTCCACGTCCGCACATCCGAGAACATGACAGCTAACTTTGTGTCTTTACTTTGAGACATTTTAGTCAAATACAGACAGAACACTCAGGATTTCTTCATAATAAAGTTATTCTGTATGCATTGACTCAATGAAATAAAATGTCTTGTTCTTACATGCAGTACAGAAAATTCTTACATGTAAAAAGTTAATGGCTGTATCCCAATTGCCAAGTACCTACTCAGTCTGTCAGTAGGCAGTACCTACTATCTGTGCTGTCTACTGTTTAGTACCTACTATTCAGTAGGCAGATATTTGTTCCTACTTCGTCTGATTCATTCAGTAAGGAAGTGGCGTCATTTACGCTACCCGAACCGCCTGCATTCACCTGTTTCCTTTTTTTTTCAAGAAGAGTAATGGGCATACAGTCAGGTAAAAAAACAATATCACAATGTAAATCAAGTAAAAGACTAGATTAAATTACTAAATAACATACAGTACATAAAGGAAAGTACAAATGAAAGACAGTAATATACAGAATATAAAATAAACCAATAAAGACACATTTAAATAGTGAAATCATTATTTAAATAGAGGGGAAAAGGTTTTATAATAATGCAGACATTTGTTATATTTTCTGTTGTTAATTAAAAGTAGTGATTTCAGATGGGACTTTAATTCTAGATTAAAAATTGATTCAATTAATCCATGCTCGTTTGTTTTGATTTGGAGATGCACGTGAAGTGACCTTGCATGTGTATGATGATTGCTCATATTTGTATTTTGCTGGATATCTATATCTGTTTGTATGTTTCCATATCATCCTGTTAATGTCTTTTCTACACTACACCAGAGATATATGTCATCGTGTTGCATCATATTCTAGCTTTAATGTTGATTTAGAATTTGTCTTTTTCGGGTTTGTAGAAATGCAGAGAAGATCCTGGGATACCTCAACTCTAACGTGCTGAGTCATGACCTCATACCTCCACATGTGAACTTCTCCCATCTCTCCACATCAGACTACGCAGAGATATACGGGGTCATCAAGACGGTAAAAGAAGACAGCTTTGCTCAGCTGGGTTTGGAGCCTTGTCTCCTGGAGGATGAGCTCAACAAGGTGAGTCTCTGGCACAGTTTCTGTGACTGAAAGGTCCATTCCATTTCCTGAATGTAATCATTGTTACACTCCTCTGCAGGCTGTCCAGGGCACAGGTCTGGCCTTCATCGCCTTCACTGAAGCCATGACTCATTTCCCAGCGTCTCCTTTCTGGTCGGTCATGTTCTTCTTCATGCTCATCAATCTGGGTCTGGGCAGTATGATTGGCACCATGACTGGCATCACAACACCTGTGCTTGACACCTACAAAGTCCACAGGGAGCTTTTCACAGGTACCCTGCCCCCAACTTCTTCTCCCTCAGCCAGGGCATGCCATTCCTACTTAAATCCCTTTATTCAGCAAAGTATTAAAGGCTGCATTAGGCTTTGTATCATTGCCCTGAGTGGACTGAATACTAAACACCTAAAAGGAAACAAATCCACTTTCTGCCAATACAACCCTTTTTTTCATTTTACTTTCTATTGGACCAAAATCTCAAAGATTTGTACCTTCTCCATTGAACTTCTCTTCTTCTCTGGATTTGTTTTAGTGTGTTGCTGCGTTGTGGCCTTCCTCTGTGGCCTGTTGTTTGTTCAACGCTCGGGGAACTACTATGTCACCATGTTTGATGATTACTCTGCCGGGCTGCCTCTCACTGTTGTGGTCATCCTAGAAAATGTGTCTGTTGCTTGGATTTACGGCACAAAGAGGTAACACTTTTTTTAGGTTTTTTTGTTTTTGTGTCTTCAATTCACCGAGATCAAATCTGAATTATAAAAATGAACACATGCACTGGAAAGAAGTGTTTCAAATAGAATTAAACTACGCAAAGGAACATGGTCATTACTGCGATTTCACACACTACCTCATGCTCAGTTTGAACATATTACACTCAGTTTAAATTTTCTTTTTGTATATTTTGTATATTTATATATATTATTATTTTTATTTGGCTATGTTTAATTTTAATATTTTATTGTTGGCATTCATTGTGGGCAGCAAAGAAATAATTTAATTGTACAAGGAAACATGTTTCCTACTGTGCACATGACAATAAACATTTTGAATCTTTGAATCTTGTGTCTTTGTCAGGTTCATGCAGGATCTGGAGGACATGTTGGGTTTCCGACCATATAGGATATATTTCTACCTGTGGAAGTATGTCTCCCCTCTGTGCCTCATTGTGCTCATCTCAGCTACGGTTATAGAGATGGCCATCAGCCCACCAGGATATAACGCCTGGATCGAAGAGCTGGTCAGTTTCAGGATGCATAAGTACATGTGTGATGAAACCATGTCTATTTTTTATTGAGTAACTTGCTCAACTGGTGTTTTATTTTCCTGTTTACAAGTTTTTATGCCAAGAATGTCTAAAGTGAGAGGGTGCTATTTGTTGGAAGTTTGATAAAAAGGCAGAGACAGCATGCTCACAATTATAAGGCTGACTGTCTATTTCAGCAGGTTTAATACTCACCATATTTTTAGTCGTATTTAAGCATGTAAACACACCACTGTTTGCTAATTAGCTCTAAACAATATCTATATATATATATATATATATATATATATATATATATATATATATATATAAATGCTATTTATTTAACCCTCTCTGTGTGCCTGCAGGCTCAAGAACGCTTCGAGAGTTACCCTCCTTGGGCATTGGCCATGTGCTTTGCCCTCATCATAGCGGCCATGCTTCCTCTGCCAATCGTCTTCATCGCCCGTCGTTTCAACTTGATCTCGGACGGCTCCAACAAGCTGTCCGTCTCCTACCGTAAAAGCATGATGAAGGACATCTCAAACTTGGAGGAACAGGACGAGTCCAGATTTATCCTCGGAGCCAAGCCTGGGGAGGCACCATCATCAGGGACGGCACATAAATCCTACCTGACCCCGGGAGGGAACAAACCCATACTGGACCCAAACACCTTGTCTCCTAACAGCTGTTACGGCACGAGCTACCAGAACCCCGCCATCAGCCCCACCACACCAAGTACCCCGCCCACACCTGCCACACCTGAGTCTGACTCTTAACCGCTGTCCTAAGACCCCTCTGTAGCACATTCTACCTTTCAGCTGGAAAGTCTCCACCAGGGGTCACTGCAGTGCAGAGAATCCCCTCCACTGCCCTACTGTTACCACAAAAACTGTATGTATTCCCCCATCTCATGGCATGCTTCCCACTATAACACCATGAACCACTTCGGCAGGAGAGTTCACTTGTATCAGTAGATCAACACTAAAATCAGAGCGAGGCTTGCATTGACACACTGTATCTATTCTGTATTTACTATCACAGGGTGTATGTGCTTCAGATGAAGTTTGTTTTTCTGCTTTCTTTGCCTTACTTTAAAGGTCCTCAGCAGAAAAAACCCCAGCTATAATGCACATCCCTGTCTGCACAGTACAGAGGATCAAGGGTGTGGCCCAACTTGTTGAACTGGTTTTCACTCAGTACACTGACACCAAGAGCCAAGATGAACGTGTTAAATTATATTTAAAGGTTTAAAGCTTGGCATCCTCCAATATTGTACTGTGTGTCAAATCAGCAGTCTCTCACAAAACAAGTTCATGTATTTGAAGTGTCATGCAGATCTGAGCTAGAAACACTTGTAGATTTGTTTTTCACATGGCTGTGTATTGTTATAAACTATGCTTAAGGCTGCTGAAAAGACATACATTAATGCTCATTCTGTGTGTAGTCAGTATTGTTCTGGTTCAGTTAAAAGCAGTGTCAGGTGTAGTATTATGAAGAATATCATTTTTGGCCATTACACACACATTCTGACGTACACACCACTTTTTCAGTTTCTCCACCAAAGAGCAATGAGTTTAACAAAACACTTGAAACCTTCATATTTATAACTCTAAATATACTGGCTCATTTAACTAAAAGAAGCTTGTTTTGGTTCGTCAGAGACAGAAAGCACAGCTTGCTGGTGTGAATTTAAAACACATGTCCTTGCAACAAAAGCACAAAAAAATTTTTTGCACAAATTCTGTGCTCAAGTGGGCAACTTCCCCTGATTAATGACCAATCATTTTGTGAACGTCTAAGCACATGTGAAATTAAAACTATTCCTGCCATTAAATATGTCCCACAAAAAAAAGTAAGCAATACGTTCTTATATTGGAGCACAAACCAGAATGCACAAGTATTTTACAATAAACATGAAATCAGCAACGGACCCAAAGATTTGACAAAGTAAAGGCTCAACGTGTTCTAAAACACATTCACTCACATCACTGGTCCTTTATGATGAAGATCTTTGACACCTTGTTGAACTGATGTTGAACTAGCAGTTGGATCAGGTAAAGATGGTTAACTACCTTCAACATTTTTTCACTCACTGTTTGTGAACAGCTGTGAAAACTGTCTTTAAGTTTAAACTGAGCACATTCAAGTTTCTGCTACATGTAAGGTGATACCTTTATTTATTTTTGTACTCACAATATTAAAAGACATGGTGTTAAGAATTATATGGACTATATTTATATTTCTGTATATTTGCAGTGTATGTAGATGTGATGAACAACAAAGATTTATCTTTTAAAGAGACCAGTATATATACATATTGTATATTTTCATCTTGTGTGATACTTATTTAAATTGTATATTTTAAGAATTTATAGGCTATATTTTGTAGTTTGAGTAGTTCATTCTTGTGGGATGAGAAAATGCTGCTGGGAGGTGGAATTTAAGTCCTGTGAAGTGTCGTCTTGTATGAGCTGATGTTCGGAGACACCCGCTCATCGGTCTCCTCTTTGGGTTTACTGGTCTACTTGTTTTTAGGCACACTAGCATCCAACTAGTTACCATGGACGGTTAAACCGTGGTGTGAACCCTGTGACTTTTTGTTTAGTTAAGTTTGATGAAATATTATTTTTGTCCAAAAATAATTCACAACTCAAATGTTGACATTTTAAAAACATACTAACATGCTACATGTAGGCAAGGTTATCCTATTCACTCTTAGAAACACAGCAACATGCTCATAACTACATGCTAAAGATTAGCATGTTATTATATGTTATGCAAAGACAAAATCATTAGTGTTTAAACATTTTTTTTTTTTTTTTTATTTGTTTATTTTGACAGCCTACTAGGTGTGCCATAGTTAGCTATACGCTACTTTACATCTGTAGTCCCTGCAATTTGAAGGTTGTGCTAAAAAAGGTTTCTATAAGACATCAAATAGTTCTAGCATGTATGTTAAGATGCTAACATTATAGTCATCACCTAGCTAGCTGAGTGTTGAAATGATTTGTTAACGGGTGAAATCAGACCTTTAACAGTGAATAACTCTTCTCAGAGTTAGCCTCATTTTTTTTCAATCGGTGTTAACACAGGGTTTAATTCCGACCGAACTGAAAACGTAGCTCAGAGCTCTTTTGCAAACACTTTGTTGATACAACTGTTGTTCTTTTTGCTAAGTGCAATATACATTTAGACATTGAACTATAACTCAGAGAACCACATGATTGTTCTCTCGACTCAGCAGTGTGTAATTACGGTCTAAATTCTAAGACATAAATGCAGCTAAAGCCCACATCAGCATAACTGCAGCTGAGACGATAATGACTTAGAGCTTTAACTGAAAACTGAGTGCATTCTCCGTGAGAGAGAATTCATCAAGGTCTACTAAGATAATGTTTTTGGAGTGTTTTGAATTCAATTGAATTCGACAGAGAAGCTAATGTAAAAAATGAGTTTCTGTTTTGGCTATCACATTGTTTCCCTCAGAAGTTACCCACTCCCAACTTTTGCAGCCATTTAATTTGTTTGCCATCACGACTTACAAAACATTACAAGACGTAACTCGTGTTTTTTATGTAGAAGAAAATTCACTGAGCAATGAGTAAGCCCTTTCATTGATGCGACACGTTCCCACCCTCACACAAACCAGATTTTTTTTTTGCCACTTCAGTGGTAGATCTAAGAAAAGCATATTATTCTCTTCTTTTTATTATCAATTAAACTTTTTTATGCGTGTTCTATGTAAAGAGTATTACATTCTTGCAGGAGTGCTAGTGTGGCTAAAAACGTCTCATTCTTGTTTGATATCTTGTCTCCTGTTTGTGTGAGAGCCAGGCACTTCCTGCAGAGAGTGCATGATGTGTAGAGATCTCTTTGTTGTCCACACCTGTAAATAATCCAATCAAACTGTTGTCATGATAGAGTTTATCCATGTGAAGTATATCAATGTAAAAAAAAGAAGTTTAGCAGAAAGTGTAAAATAGGTTATAATGAATGTGACAAATGCACTTTTTTCACTAGGACGGCAAAATTGTTAGCATTTTGCTGTCCTTATAGCAGTACATTTCAAGGTCTGTGTATAAGCAATATCAAGTTATTAAACTTCTAAATAATTTAGGCTAAAAGAAGGGTGACACATTATTGTCAGTTCTTAGCAATGATTAGAAACTTCCCCTCGTAGCCAAGGGGACTCCTCTTACAAAGTGCTGGAGTCTGTGTGCTTATGTAAATAGACCAAAGTGTGTTTGTGCTTGTGTGTGTGTATTGGTGTGTGTGTGTGTGTGTGTAATCCATATTCCTTCATCTTACCTGTGAATGCAGGGCCTTACTGAGCACATGTTACGAGCACTGTCTGTACAGGAGTCACATTTAGTCTTTTTCTTCTGTAGGTACTCTTGCTGACGTTCCTGAGTCATAGTATGATTGTATGAGAGTGACAAATTGTTGTAAAAATTGTGAACATCACCAAAAATATTAATAATAAAGAGTGGATAAGCTGCTGTTGGATTTGTGGATTTTGTTGCAACTTTTTTCTTTTCCCCTGAAAAGTTCAAAATAAATGTCTCCTCACCGCAGACAAAGGTCGGTGATGAATTTACACACTCACTCCCTACTGCCCACATAGGCTGGACTATATAGTGCACTCATTTGGAACATTGAAAAAAAATTGTGGCCACTACCTGCTCACTCGCTGGCAGCTGACAATGACATCATTACCGTCGCACAACTAAAACGTGCAGCTTCACATCAGCCGAGGAAAGTTCATAAACCTCATCAAAAAAGGGTTCTTGCTGATTTAAAAAAAAAACATCTATTTGCTGGTTTGATGGTATTTCCAATTTCTATTAAACACTAAGTTATAAGGATATGACCACTTGTTTCCTCATGATAAAATTAAATACTTTTAACATATGATGTCAAGGGAACTGCATTAAAACACAATTTGAAGTCCCGAAGAAAAGCACCTGCACATGCACCTTATGTTTTTAGGAGTTTTACTGAGGTTTAGATGTATGTATGTATGTATGATAACATAAAAAAAGCAAGTAGTCAATGATATGAAATGATGTCCATTTCAATAGAAAATAAAAAAACATGTACAACATGTTAAAAAAAACAAAGTAAGTTAAATGTATCTGTTTAGGTGAGTTGAAAAAGTCAGAGATTTGTTTTACAACAAGAATGGTGATGTTTCTTAATCATCCACCACGTTTCTTATGTCACATTTAATATACACAAATCATTTACTCTTCATGTATAACCATATGTACAAAACAACCTGTTTAAAAAGTAAATCAAGAAATCTAATATATTAGCATTCGTTCAAATGGACCCAAGCTGTCAGAAAAAGAATCTCTGAGGCGGTTTATAGAGTGTGCCATCCCAAATCACAGCTCTTAATGCAGCATTCCTCTCCAGAAGCCTGGATACAGCGGCTCTTTGAACTGAGCTTGTACTGTGTAAAGAAACGCCATAGTGTCTGAAACCTCGTAGAAGGACAGAGTTCCCTCTGAGTGGGGGGTGTTGTGAGCTGGACACTGTCAGCTCTGTGACTCACCAAGTAGTTTGTGGAGTGATCTAGACTCCACGACTTGGCGTTCGCCCCAAAAGCTGACAGACTAGTGCATGATTTTCGGTCTAAACTTTTGTATGCAAGAGCGATCTCCACCTTGTCTCCTCTTATCTCCACCTTGTAGTAGCACCGCTCAGCCTGCAGGCCCTCTCTGCACAGCAGCTGCCGCCGGTGGGCAAACCGCTCAGGGTGACGAACAGCCGGACTCTTAACGGTCTGAGGACTCAGCCTGACTTCTTTGTCTCCGGTGGAAATGACCAGGTCTTCATGAGCTGTGTGGGGGTCAAAGGTCAGGCGACAAGCCCCTGTAATAACGAAGAAAGAGATGTTAAGTACTTTGCAAATACAGCTAAAGTTTGCTCGTTCTACATGTGGTGGTGGAAGAAGTATTTGTATCTTTTACTCCTTTACAATGATCAACCTGCAGCTGGTTAGTAAAGGAGCTAGTTTAAGTCATTTATTACAGTTAGGTTATCTGATTGTAGGTGTTGAGGTGAAAAACAGAAGATGCAAAAATACAACTTTTATTCTGATACACAAACGAAAGCTCTTTTTTTCCCATATTCAATACATTGGTAGTTTTGACCTGTTTATGTCTTGAACACTCATTTAAATGTGAAGTTGGAAGAAAATGGCAAAAATATACATCACAGACATTTTAAATCTGAATAATTCTCAGAAGGGGAAGGTGCAGGCAGCTGAGGAAGTGCAGACAGAACATGCAGACTGTTTCAGTTTCATGACTTAAAATATACAAGTTAGCGTACAGACAGGTACCGGTAGGTAGACAGGAGCAAAAAGACGAGGTAGACAGAAACACATCAACATGACCAGAGTCAGAGTGGAAAAAGGTTCTGAGCTGGTAGATGTAGTGTCGGTCTGATACAGGATGTGAAAACAGACAACAGGCTGAATGAGGAAGTGTGGTGAAGAAGTCTAAGGACACAGAGAATGACAATAAATTTCATGAGGAAGTGACAATCAACCCACATTGTTTGTGAACCACTGGTTTACTCCTGAGCCATTTGTCGGGTTTTTATAGAGCTGTCAGGGAAGTGTAGTGAATCAAAAAGTACAACCTCGAGCAGATGTGTTAACTAAGTCAAAGTGCTGATGAGTGTTGGTCTAGTGCAAAAGAAGAAAAACTTACACTGCAGGAACTCCGCTCTGGTTTTAGGCTCAGCTTCCTGATGAGTCAGAGTGCTGTTAACTTCAGGGAGACCTATGAGACACGTCAGAGTGTCACAGTTATACATCTATTGAGAAATATGCAGCAACTTTTGGTTCATCAATATTTGCAAGCCGTGTGGACAAAGTGGTAGCTTTTATCTCTTTGCTGATATATTTGTACATGTTTAAGTAGTGTTTTTTTCTGACAGATGTATCATTCACTGAGTGGAAAATGTAAATATAAAATCATTTTTCTGATGGTCTTGTTTGCTTCAGTGGCTCATAAAGTATCAGTATCGATTACAGTCCTTTTAATAACCAGCTCAAAGACTCCTCACAGGAAATCTAAAGTGGCAAACACATCTGGTCATGGTTTTCCTTAAGTCTTGGAACCTAGGCTTGAAATATGTTTTTTTGTTTGTTGGACAGCAAGCTAGGTTTTAAGAGAATTTGAAGCTGTTTCTTAAAGTCTTTATATGTGATTTTTCACACTTAAATATAATATAAATCAAGTATATCCTCTGAAAATAACTATGTGAGTCATGACTGTCTACAATGGGTGTAACACCTGAGTCCAACTGTCTGTGATGTTTTCAGAGTCCTATCTTCAGTTTGTTTACATCGCCGGGACGGCCGGCTGACTCCTTCCCTCACGTATAAAAGTTGTTTAATTGAGGGACTAGAGAAAAGAAGAATAACATACTGTACTCACTGCTTAACTGTGTTTCTAGATCACGCTCATTTCAGATAAATTTACATGCAGTGTGAAGATACGAGCATAATAAAGATCGCTAGCATTAGCATGCTAACACAACAATGCAGCGCGAGTTGTTTTGGTTTCATGCTGGTGCTCAAGGGCGACATCTGCTGGATCAAAAAATCACATATAAAGCCTTTAAAGTGTAACAGATGACAAAAAATGACTAGAAGTTTTGTAAACTCATAAATAAATTATAATGACGGGCCAGCCTGTGGTTTAAAAAATTAAACACTTAAACAGCCTTAACTGTATCCATGACTGTATTTTAGATTGGCTGCTGTGCCAAACAACTTCAAATTTTTTTCTCTCTCTGAGCATCAAAATGTTGTACAGATGACAGTGACTCATTTGGGCTGCTCAGCAGAGTATTTATACATGAATCTGCATATGACACACTAGCACCAGTTTGCTTCCATGAGTACAAACCATTGGAGTTGGAGGTATCTCGTTCAGGTATTCGCTGCATGTCAGCCTCCTCTGACTCTCCTCCAGAATTCTGCTGCTCTTCACTGTCAGCTATTTCATATGAATAGTGAACAAAGGACGAAAATGAAACTATGAATGATGTAAAAAAAAAAAAAAAGAAGAAATCTGTAAAAGGAACGTACCAGTCTGATAGATGAAAGCAAATTGGTTGTCACAAAATTCCTTCAGTTGCCTCCCCAGCTGTTCAACTGTCCTCTTGGTGAGGGCAAACAGGAGGAATGGGTCTTCTGAAGTCTCATTCAAATGATGGAGCTGATCTTTACTACAGAGGTGCTTCATAGAGGGCCATTTCTGTGAAGAGAGGATATAGGAAGACAACATGATACAGACTCAGTTATGGTATCAACTGTTGTGATGTAATCATAGTACCTGCAAGAAACGGACATCATCAGTCAGTGCCAGACGATCCAACTCAGCGTCCCTCTTCTGTAGCTCCTCCATTTTCACTTGCAAGGTTCTTAAGGAGGTCTGAACCTGAGCTGCTGCCGCCTCCTCCTGAGTGCTGATCATGTCCCTCAGTGATAGGAAATGTCTCTGGAGAGAATCCATGACCTCTACCAAGATGACCTCTACTCCTCCTGTTGCATACACAAGCGCAAGTGATCAGTGTCAAATGTTAAAAGTTTAATGTTTTCACAGGAAACTTTGAGTGCTCTATGGTCACCTCGATCACTTCAAGAGTCTTCCCCATGTCCTTCCATTTATTTTCCTGTTTCTTGAGGGTCTGCCGGGTTTTGGCCTGTAGGTTTCTCAGCTCCTCCTTTAGTTTGTATTGGATAGAAATTCACACAAGTGAGGGGAGATGATACAGCTTTTTGAATGTATATCATCAGTAACAGCAAAGTATCATGTCACTCCTTTGAGGAAAGTGGATCCCCTCCAGGATGAGGTCAGCACTGTGAACAATATATATAAATCACTGTTTTCTACAGCCGCAGCTGCAGTCTATAGCTGAAACTAAGATCTCTAGCTTCACATCCTTTCAGGTCAAAGACGAGGCACATGGCCATGCTCCCCCCACCCCCTCCCTGTGATTAGGACCATGCTGCATAACTTCACCCTGCAGTTTAGTGGGAAGCATCTCTTTGTGGTGTCAGATGACATCTCCTTGGTGGAATACTACTTGATAACCCCTGGCTCTGCTATCTCTCTTTCCTGATGACTGCAGCTATCTGGACAGGATGTCCACAGGGGCGCTACTCAAGGAGGAGTAAAGCCTCAACGGACATGGTTGCAGTTTTAGAAAACGTTCACAATATGTAATATGTAACAGGGGTGCTGTTTCTATATCTGCCACAAAAACCTTCAATAATAAGGCTCAATATCACACTATCTAGAAAACAATAGCTCTACATCTTTCTTTGGTGGGACAACATAACGACTTAAACTGGAGGGCCTCAAAGCAACTGAATGTCTCCTTCTACAGAAAACTAAATTATAACCCTACACAAGATTTCAAAGTGTGCATCAGAGGACAATTGTATTCCCTTCTAGAAATGGGAGAAATCACAAAACAAGAACCCCACGCCAGCTCTGTATACTCTCCCCAAAATCCATCAAAAATGCACTGATGTACTGCGCACTGATGGTCGTCCCTCGTTGCAGCCATTGGGTCTCAAACCGAAAACATATCAGCTTTTCTGGATCATTTTCTCTGTACCCTTGTCACCTCTTTGGCATCCTATGTAAAAGACTCCATGGAGTTCATTAAGAAATAACTAACAGGCAAACACCGCACTCTTAAGTCTCTTTACACTACCCTTTGAGGGGGGGATTTAAATCTATGCTCTAACTGCATCCCCAGAGCTCTCTGCAATGTGGACCTAATAGAAATTGTCCGTACATTTAACTTTATTCTTTTTGGCTCTGACTCCCACCTTCAGGTGTCAGGAACGAGCATGGGAGCCCCCTCGTTTTGCCTGCCTATACTGTGGCCTGTTTGAAAAGGAAATCATCCTGAATCATATTTGCAACCTGCACCTTCCTTTCATCACCACCTGGAGAAGGTACATTGATGATGTGTTCTTCATCTGGACAGGTTCTGAGGCCCAATTGAATGGGTTTTTGTTTAATTTTATGAACACTAATGGTCATCATTTGACATTTACAATGGAATATGACGAGCAAGACGAACTTCTGAGATACAGTATCCTTGTGTATAGAGACTCTCACAGACAAAATATTGACTTTGATGCCTTGTTAGTTTTTGTGTAGCATCAGATTTAAAATGAAGTTCCCTGTTTGGACATTGGAGGACGAAAATGTCCAATTTACACAAACTGCTATAAAAATAGAACAGATTGTTATTTTTTTCTACTTTCTTTTGCATAAACCTCTTAATCAACTCCCTGCTCAACACTATCAAATATTGAACAATTATCAGGAATTTAAATTCCTGATAATTCAATATTATACTTCTATTTGACAAAAAAAGTAGAAAAAAATATTATATAATTATTTTTATAGCATTTTTTGTATATTTGACATTTTCGCCCTCCAATGTCCAAACAGGGAACTACATTTTTACATCCCCTCCTTTATTTTGAGTGGAAATAACTTATTTTGTATATCAGTAGCCTACTTAAATCACCAAAAACACGGGCAAAGCAGGACAGACCAGCCAGACCAACCACTCACCGTCAAATCAGAAAAACTGTCTGCTTGTTCATTGCTTAACCACGTTAACAATTTGTCAAGCCTCATACGCTTTCAGTTCTCTTATGTTTACTGTTGTTCAAGTGTCCTTGTTGAGTTACCTGTTTCCTCTCCCTCTCCTGCCTCACCATCCCGATGGTGTATCCCGTGTGCTCAGCTGACGCGCATGCCGCACATATGATCTGCTGGTCGGTGCAGCAGTAAATATCCAGGGGGCGGCTGTGCCTCCAGCACAAAGCCTTTCCTGATGTTTCTGGGCCTGAGCAGCTCCGGGATCTCTTCGGGGCCTGCATCGGGGCTTCTTAATGCTGCTCCTGTTTTCCTGAAGTCTCTACAACGTCTGTGACGGCTGGAGTCGTTGGTTTCGCGCTTTAACTAAGGTTCGTTTGTTGTGGGTGGTTTCCTGTTTGTAAGAGAGTAGAGATGGGTGTCGCTAAATCATTTGACTTCTCGAAAGGGAGGTGCCAAGGGTTAGGATCATTTGGTTTCATTTCTGTATCTCCACGGGTAAAATTGTTCAGAGGTCTTCAAGGTCAGGTGTAGATGTAACAGGCTTCTCCCTCTCCATCCCCTCACTCGAATTCCTCATTGTGCTGTATCAGGCTGCCCATCATTTGGCCTTTAGTACAAAACTTGTAACAGAGTGTCTCCAGGCTCTTTGGTAAAAACACTTACATGAGACTCTAAGGTTTAGTTCTATTGAGAATGAGTCTGCGTTGTATGTGAATGTATACAGTCAGTCTAACCTGGGAGGTTAAACACCTAGAGACTCTTTTTTCAGAACTCATTTGGAGCTAAACTGTACCTGAACATATACTGTTTATGTCACCTTTTCTTGATATATAAGCCATCAAAGTCTCCAGAGTCTTTTCCATCTCCTCAGTCGTCAGGCTTTAACAAATTCTTCAACAGGAAAAGATGGTAGAGTAGTATATGACGTAAGAAAATAACACTATTTTTCACTAATCTTGTGTGGGTTTTTTTTGTGAAACTTTTTTTTTTTAATGCTACATTTTTTTTTTGTTCTGTTCAATTCGTATTGCTTCTTGTTTCAGTTCCAGGCACATCAACCCCAGTAACATTTCAAATACATGGGCTAAAATTCTTTGAAATATTTACAACTTTCATCTCGCCGTGTGAGGTTTTGACTTGAGTGCACATTAGATTAAAAGTGATGTATTGAAATTATAAAGTCAAAGTTTTATTTAAATCAATGAAAACGTTTAATCTGTCATGTGCCTGATGTTGTCACCATGACCTCCTGGGTGTAAAACATAAGGAACTTGTGTAGAAGGCACCTAAGTCCTAATTAGTTTAGTGATGTTGATGACATAATTATCTATTTAGTTACATTACATTATACTACTTGAATGTGACTAATGATGAATTGTAAAAGACTCAATATATGATATATTTTGGCTGTTTTACACTGGTGCTAAATCGGTCAGTCATTTTCTTTGATCATCTCAAATGTAGAGCAAAGATGTTCATTCTTAACACCTAAATATCATCTACCTATGGACATGCTTTATTCTTTACATTCATCACAGCCAAGACAAGAATCATCCAAATTCCAGGGTTTCTTTTCTCTCTTTGACTTCATTAAAATAATAATAAAAATATAATAATAATAATATAAAGGCAGCAAATAACTAAATGTATACAAGACTGACAGTATGATTTTATTACAGTATTTAAGTCCATGTAAAACAAAGAGAAAAGCATGATAAATAAGTATTACATTTCACATGTTCTCTCATCACTTAAGCCTCTTTAATAAAACAGTAAATTAAAAGGTAGAAAAAGACGAAGGAAAATGTTTCTGTAAGTAAACCGAGTTGTTCCTTTGGTTCAATCTGTGGTGAGTGAAGCTCGGAAACATCAGATCTCAGACCAGAGATTAAAAAGTGTTTTCTTTCAAACAATCTTGGGAATATGTGTGGCCTGTTTCTGTACAGAGAAAATTAAACAAAGATACTTGTGAGTTTCATTTGGTAAAAAAAAAAAAAAAATGAAGGCTGTATTTTTAAGTCCACTCACCCTGATGCCTTCATGGTCCCAGAGTAAAAGTATGTAGGCAGCACCCAGGAGAGAAAGTCAGAATGCAAATATAACACGATGAAGTGATCATTTTTAAAAACTAATGCATGTTTCTTTTTGTAAAGAAATCCTGACTAAAACCTCCTCATGTAGGCTAACTCAAGGAATGTCCGATTGGCTAACCTCAACAAAGCGCACACACCTCAGTTTGAGTCTTAGAACTTAATTCATACCATTTCTTTCAAATAAATGTCTTTAAAACAAAGAGAGAAGGTGAGTCATGTAGTGCTTCAAGGTCAAACTTTACTGACCTTCTATAGCAGGTAAGAGGCACAGGGGTAGTGCTGGGTAGGGCTCAGGTCCACATATGGAAAAAGATCTAGCTCTAAAATAATTTGCAGTAAAAACTGGGGGTGGCATTATTGAGGGCAAAGTATCCAGAGTTCATTTACAGGTTGGAGGACTGATTAAAGTGTTAAACGTGATGAATAAAAGTCTACACCTGGCCGACCTTCCAGTCTGTACAAAACATGAAACATAATGCTGTGACCTGTGATCGATTGATCTTGATTCTCACTGTAGCAGCTCTTCCCAGGAAATGGGTTTGGAGAAGACCTCACGCTCCAGCCAGAGGTCGTAGTTCATTTGGAAGTCCTCAGGCAGGTCCACCCGCTGTCCCAGTACACTCTGCAGACAGTTGTCCACAGGCAGGAAGTCCGGGTTGCTGATGCTCTTGTCATATCGGCGGCTGTTGAAGCGCTCAATGTTGGCCCGCAGAGCACACTCCTCGGCCTGGAAGTCCCAGGGACGAGCATCCAGATCTGATCCGAGAGAAGAGAGAACAGTTGACATGTGCTGCATGTAAGTCTAATCTTAGTACTGGGTTTAACTAAAGTAGGACTTTCCCCTTAAAGTTGATGATTCCTAGCATCAGTCCCTGATGAAACTGACAAAGGAACACATGCTTAAGACAGTAAATATCATGTAAAAAAAAAACTATCTGATGAAGCATCAAGCTGATGCTAACTTTAGCTCACTAGCTGACTAAAGTGTTCCACAAACTGAAAATGCAATAAATGATCCATTTCAAAACAATGGCAGCAAGACTTGTGATACAAGAAAGTAATCATCTGTGTAGTTATGATGTGTGTCTGACAGCTGGCAGCCTGGAAGTGTCAGATGAATGTGCATCAAAGAAGTGAAACATGAGCCTTGTGTAAAAAGATCTAATTAACAAGGCTTTGTATTGAACAGCTAATGTAAACCTGAATTATGTGAAGTGCAGATCTTGATGTTATTTCAAAGACACAGTTAATAGATATCATCATGGTTTCCTTTTTGCAAGCAGACATCATTAAATTGCCTCCTTAGTCTGATTAACAGACCAAAAATATTCAGCTTAATATCAAAGATGTTTCAATACCAATATTTAATGAGCTTTTCTTTTTTTCACAGCTTGTTAATAAAAGCCTCACATTTTTACTAAAAAAAAAAAGATATTAGACATTCTTTAAAGACAAAAATACAAGACACAATTACATTAAGGACCTTACAGAAAATTAAAAAATCCATCTAAAGTCCCCACATGGAGAACTAAATCTAATAGCAAAAACATTAGGGTGAGGGACAAAAAAGAAGAAGAAAATAACAGGGGAGGAAAGGAGAATAGATAAAAACAACAACAATAATAATAATAAAATATATAAAAATCAACATTTTAGTTATCAGTAATTTTTGGTCATTCCTCTCTAATTGTGTCACCTACCTCTAATCATGACCAAATACACTCCCGCAAAACATGTGGAGTAAACAACAAGGCATTGATGTACTGACACTAAAATGCACTTTTCTAACTTCAACTGAAAATTGAGTTGAGTTTAAACTTAATCTCTATATGATTCTATGTGTGTTCCAGTTTAAAGCATCTATCTAATCTAACATGTAACATTTTTAAAATGGACACATTTTAGTTTATTTTTGGATCTGAAAGGATTTATCTTGTTGTGTGTCTGCACTCACCATTTCCGTAGGCCCAGTCATCATTAAGCCGATGTCGCACCTTCTGATAGATGGCCGACATGGTCTTCATGTTGCTCTTCCTCCACTGGCGTCCGAGGTATTTGGTCTGCACTTTGAGAAGTTTGAGGACATATAACTGCATCATGGCTTGCTTGACCTTCAGCGCCCTCTTCAGGATGGGAGCAGACTTAAACACCACCAGCATCTGGGACGGGAAAACATTGTGTTAAGAGCTCGTACATCAAATATTCCAGTTTGTCACAGAATAATACAATTTGTCATGGTCAACCGAGTTTTTACCAGCGCTTACCATTGTTCTGGAGTGCTTCCACTTGGTCAGTTTGTTGAGGATCCTGAGCAGGTTAATGCAGGAAAAGAGATTCCTCCAGCAGAACTGATTATTGTCTCCAGCTTCCTGTAAACAAAACATCCACAAGGAGAAAATATCCACATTCAAAAGGGACCTTGATTCAATGTTTGACACTTTCATCGGATAATTATAAAACAACAGAAAACTCACCAAACTCTCTGCAGTCAGCTCTGGGAGTTCATTCACCACACAATGAGGAAAGTCCAAAACTGAAATGCTATTGAATGAGAAAGGCGAGGGAAGTGAAATAACTTCAATATGACAAGTTCACTGACATTTATTGTGATTAGAAAGCAGCTCTTAAAGTACCTGTTTTTAGCTGTGATGTATGACATGATGTTCTGGTTGAAGAACTTGAGGATGAGGGGGATGCAGTTGGCAAACACCAGGTGCTGAGCCATGTATTCAAACTGTGAGGTGATCATACAAAGTCATCTCTCAGAGTGAAACTAACAAGTTGGTTTCATCTTTTCAAATATTTTGGGGGACATTTTTGAACACAGACACATTTGATTGTGAGTGGTGACATGACGTGTGTGATGTGTGTACCTGGTAGATGTGGTTGAGTTTGAAGTGTTTGAGGAGCAGCAGCAGGATGGCGGAGATCGCCTTCACAATGATCTCTTTGTGTCGGTTCACATCGACCCCTAGTTTCATACTTTGCAGCACTGTGGTTCTGCAGAGTCAGACAAAACCAATCAACCACTTCATTAACCCCACTTAGAGGGCTTACTGTTCGTTATGAAACAGTCTTAATTCAATAAGGGTGCCTCTATATGAAACTCAAGAGCAACACGGCCCACCAGCTAGAAGAATGATTATGTTCTGTGTGGTCATTTTTAACACCTGTCGCCACTGCAACCGCGTTATATGAAGCAATTTACAGGATGCAGAATGGAAACAGACAATTTTTGATTTCCCTTGATGTACAGCTTTGTCCATGTCCACACAAAATGAGACCTTTTAAGTGTTCCTGTGATTCTACTACAGCTACAACCTACACATTCCAAACCAGAGTCTCTATACCATCACATTTACAGCAGACCTCTTGCGTCCTGCTCTCTAAAGTAAACAGTATTTCTAAACCACATCATTTATGAATCTATAGTACAGTGTAGCTGAAGTTAGGATATTTTTCCCTGCTCAGAAAATAATGTTGCTCTTGTAGAGAAGGTTACAGTAGAGCTGTTTACTCTTTTAAAAGGGACTTTATCTTAACTTACGGCATCTCCTCCGGCAGCACATCTGCCAGGATGTTGATGGAGTCTGTCTTGGCTTTGGAAGTGGGAGCAGCTGCGAGGAGGATCTTCAGCAGAGCGATCTGACATTCAGAGAGAGATAGGTGGATGATTACAGTACACGATATGGTGTCGTTTTGTATGGCTACTTTTATGTAGAATCTAATTAAACACATGAATGATTATACATACACCACATGAAAGTGTGTAAAACAAAACTAGTGTGATTCATTTAATATGGCTCACAGAACTGCATTACAACATCACTAACCATGTACTGAGGCAAACTGGGCAGAATTCCCTGATAAAGCAGCTCAGTGGAGGACATCTCGACTTCCTCTTCACCCTGATGACAAGGAGAAGGGAAACAGGAGACACACAACAAAGTGTGAGTTGATGAAATAATAACTCAGATAAAAAGATACAGTAAGAGAACACTTTTAAAATGAATGACTTTTAATCCACTCACCCCTGACAGAGGGGTTTTCTGAAACTCCTCCTCTTTTGCAATCTGTATCTCAGCTATGGAGACATACTTGTGCTGAATGAGAAAGGAAGACTCGCTCAGTAAAATACGTTAGCTTTCATTTACAATAAATAGGTTGATATAGGTTGAGGAGAAGCAATGTCAAACCTGCTTTAATGTCCTTATGCTCTCATGTATTGGCCTGGGCAAGCCAACAACTGTATTTGTATCACTGCAAAGTATGCAAAACAACCAAAGTTGAATGCATTTCATAATAAAGTGTAAAACAGTAATATCAGGTAATGTTTGTGTTTCAATACAACAAGATGAGAACTTACTTTCCAAGTGTGTAACCAATAAATTTACTCCGACTGGATTCCAAGAAATTCTCAATGTCCTTTTCCCTGTTTAGGTAAAAAGACAAATATTAGAAGAACATATTCTTTCTCCACAAACAAAAGTCAACACAGGGTCAGTCGAGTGGAACAGTACCTGACTTTAGGAGCCCACGGCAGACCTTTGGGGAAGGACACCCTCTCTGACGGAGGGTGGGGAATAGGTGGAGGCATGACTTCGTCCCTCTCTAGAGAGAAAGTCTCTGCCTCTATCGAGTTGTCGTTGTCGTCGTTGTCATCCTCATCCTCGCGGGAGTCATCCGCCTTGTAAGGATCCTTCTCGTTGAATGCATCAAGATTGTCCTGCTTGATCAACGCCTGTGGGAGAAAACATTTAACAGTGTTTAACAGTACTCTCTAAAAACAGTTGTAAAGGCTCCCCCCATTTTGGTCAAAATTAACACAAAGGCAAGAAGAGGGTCTACATTTGAAAGGAAACCAGGAAGTCATCTAATGCTTAGAATTGAAGGATCTGGCATGCTCTATCCCTCTTTTGTCACATACTAAAAAACCTCAAAAATATTGAATTAGAGTACAATTAAGTTGAATGTCAATAATACCGTAGCTGTGATATATCTCTGCATTACTGTGGTACAACACTGCCTCTCTTCTCTGCTGTTTACATTACTTGCTGCTATTTATTTATCATACCAAGTCACTTTAATCATCACTTGTCACTTTAACTTGTCATTCTCTTCAAATACTGTTTCAATTCTCAATTCCCCCCAGTTAACTTCATCATTCATTTTGTACTGTATATATCCCCTGTTTTTATTTTTATTTTTATTTTTATTTATCTTATCTATTCTGTTTAATGTGTATTTGAGCTTTCTTGTCTGTGCTGCTGTAACGCCCGAATTTCCCCACTGGGGATCAATAAAGTACTATCCTATCCTATCCTATCCTATCATGGTTACTGTTTTCTGTCAGTTTAATAACAATTCACTGCACTTAAAGAGGCAATAATAGATGTTTTACTTGCAGCTAGCTTCAACAAACACAATGCTGGAGAGAGCTGCAGTAATATCTACCTTGTGTTCACGGCGTGCCCGTTTCTGCTGCTGCTCTATGAGGTCAGACGCCGACGCAGGAGGAGAGGCAGCCCTCATGCTACGTATGACCCTGATGCTGTCCTCTGGGAGAGGGGGGAGACACAGCTCCTGTCGCTTACAAACCTTTATGCTTTGGAGCTGCTCGAACCCTCCCAGTGTGAACTGAAAACAGAGGACAATCATTTGTGTCTCTTAACTATGGGAACATTAAAATAAATGAAAAGCAGAGTATGGATTATTTTCTCTCACCAGTATACTCTTCCATAACAGCAATAACACCTTCTTCATTGGGAAGTGAGGGGCATGACCACTGCAGAACTTTGTAACCATACCAAAGAGCATGACAGAAATGGGTTCGTTGTTGAAAAGAGGAGAGCCTGGATCACAGAGGTGGAGAGGATATAAGATACATTTAGGTTTTTTATCCATATCAGTGCAGATTTTGACAATGAAGAAACTTACCAAGCTCTGCTCTGAATGTCTCCCTGATGATTTTCCATTCAGGTTTGTCAGCTGGGTCGTCCTGCTGTATCGTTTCCACCATCAGGTACATTATGTTAAGCAGCACCCTGAGATCAGTGCTGTCAGCGAGGGAGATGGCAGGTTTTCTCACAGCACTGCTACAAGCAGCACTATTACTGAAAGTGAGAATAGAAGTTTAAGATATGTTCTCCACACAGAAACATAAAAAAAGGATGTCTCGTCTAGCATTTTCAAGAAAAAACAAAGCAAGCATTAGTGATCTGAAGGGTTGATAACAAATGGGGGACTTACTCGACCTCCATGTTGAGCAGTTCCACCAGAGCAGAGAAGGTGCCCACATCCAGCAGTAGAAAGATGTTGTATCTCATCCAGTACTGCACCTCAGCCTCAGAGCTGCAGTCTGCAAATGTTCCTACAGAGTAGCAACGTGTGAAACTATTAACTATGGTGAGAAAACCAGAATTGGCCTCCTTGATCAACTTCCCTCAAGGCAGGATTTCATCCTCTTCGATTCATGCTCAATTAGTTTGAAATGATGTGAACTAACCCTGAGTCATGTAAAGAATGGCTCTGGCGGCCTTCAGCCTCTTCTCTCGTGCCGTCACCTCCAGACCGTCCAACAGGCGCATGGCGTGAGCTCTGTGCTCGGCTGCATCGAGCTCTGTCCACTTCTTCTCAGAAACTAAAACAAAGAAAAATGCAAAGATAATAAACTTGGTTTACATGCATTCTTCATCTGTTACTGGTTCTAATCCATTATGATTTGAGTCTTTTTAAGTTTATTTACATACCATGTGTCCTGAATTCGGCCTCAAAGCATTTCCTGTTAAGATCGAACTCTGGTCCTTCTGTATAACTGTATAGCTCTGAAACAAACCAAAATAAAAAGTGATCTTAACACATTTTATGAAATATTAGAGGGTTTAGTTTAAGTGGAATTCAGAAAAAGTCAGGAAATCTCAGTTTCGATCATGACAAACCAACACACATACCTGACAACTCTGCGGCCCACTTGTCTGTATCCGAATATTCAAACTCGAGGTCTGGAGACTCAGACATCCCCTGTGCACAAAACAGGAAACATTTTATACCCTGATGATTTATTAAATGAAACCAACAAAGTTCAAATCGAAACATATGTTCACAAGCTTGTTTTTCACTGAATATTTAATTATCACAAGCCAGGACTAAAAGGTTAGGCTTGGCTTGCTATAATCACATAATGTACATGGAAAGTTCTTAGTTATTGATCAAACACAAATAAGATCTAAATACATCGACGTACTAGAGTGGACTAAGGTACATATCGACTCTCTCTCCATTTTCAAATCTCATCTCAAAACACATCTTTTTAAACTGTCATATTCAGTCTGATCATTCTCCATTCGGTCTCAGAACTCCTTTACATCCTGTACATTTGTGTTTTTTGTGTTTTTAATCTTAACTTTATCCCTGTGTTGTTACTTTGTTGTTTTAATCTCTGCTCTGTAAAGTGACCTTGAGAGTTTTGAAAGGCGCCTTTAAATAAAATGTATTATTATTATTATTATTATTATTATTTCTTAAGTATAGCTTTTGAAGACTTCTGTTTTTAACCACTCAATTTTCCACTTCTGAGTTTGATGCTAGTTGGACTGCAGATTCAGTTTTGCAAACAAAACACCTTATTTTAAACAATATACACAAAGTGTCCTGTATCAAAACCAGGGCCAGCTAAACAAGAAAACCCCTACTGACACCTTCAATAATAACAATCACAATCTATGCATTAATATGATGAAACATAATGAAAGGGCCAATGACTTATTTTACATGTTGTACTTTAAGTGTGTCTTGCTGTTCTAATATATTTCTACACAATCAACATTTCGGAAGCAGAACAGTTTATTTATTTAAGTACTTGAAGTGATACTTTAACTTGTTAACAATGTAAGAAAGTTTGTAGTTTACGAGGTCATTTATTGATCATGAATGATGACAGGTAGAGACATTTCTCAGAATCACCTTTGGTAATGCTTCCTCGTCATGTCTACTTTGTGTTCATTCAAAAGATTGAGTCAGAACTCCAGAAACACAAACTCTCAAAGTGATTTTCACAAGAAATCATCACAAATCTCCTGTCGTGCAAGACAGCATTGGCTCACTATGGTTTTGTATTAATGAGGGCCAAATGGTTAACATGAAGTTATAGACGATGCACAAATCAGCTCAATATATTATAAAACGAAAGGCTGAAACAACACCTAGAGGACTCAGTTTTCAACAGGTCGCCGCTGTCAGACAGCTCAGTCTGGCCTATGACTGGCTCATATCATTTGGTTAAGACCTGCTGAATTACGATGCTAATGGATATTATAAAAGAGAGAACTTCGACAAAAGCACAGCACAAATGATTTTAATTCAATGAGCCGAAGTTGCTGTTTGTTGACATCGACGCCTTATCAAGGCAATTATAATTAAACTACAGTAAATTAGCTTAACCGGGCTAGCTAACGTTAGCTGTGTTTCAGTAGCAGCAGAAAGGGCCTCGTCTGTTAGTGAACATTCTTACGGAAAATTAATCATAAACTTATCTTTACGTACCTCTGAATCTTTCCTTGGGTTGCGGGTAAATTCGCCCCTGCTTTTGTTCGGTATCATAGCTCTCTGTTTATTGTTTACAGGAAGCCCACCACCGTTCCCACCGATGTCCATAGTTTTCTTTTCGGCACAGTGACTTCTCGCGAGATGAGAGTTGATCTGCGAGAGTCTGACTTGTTATTCCTCTCCTCATTACATGGAAAGCTGGGAAAGGGACGTTTTTATGCGTTAACCTCCCGTTTCAATATTACTTTTTTCTGAAGCTGCAACTGCCACATCTACCTAGTTATTGCAGCTATGAGGAAAACGACAACACTATCCTTATTGTGAATGTTAGGATTTTAATGAAACATCAGAGCCATTTTTCAATTTCAAACAGCAGTTTATTAAAGGGAACTGTGCACAGACATGTAACAGGGTGTATACTGATGAAATTGTGTTCTTTAAACTAAAGTACAGATACAGTGTTGAAAATATATGCCTACTTTAACTAATTTATAATTTAAAGAACTTCATATCCACATCAAAAACTTCAAACCGGCAACAGTGAACAACAGTAAAATCACAGTAGTATACTTATTTATTTTAACTAGACCAGATCCAAGCTGTTGGCTTTAATAATGACACATTCTACCGTCATAATAGAGTTAAAATCAGGCTGAAAGGGCTGTTATTAGTTCAAACCAAAGAGATTCATCCCAAAGGAAATTGCTATTAAGAAAGACCCGGGAAAGTAAATTGCTTTATTGTTCCAAGATAAAGATAAGATGTAAATCCACATATGTGTCATGTGAAATGTTGCCTGCTTATGCCTAAAACTGTTAGTCATCTTACATTAATGCATATTTTTGTTCAATATGCCTACTGTGAAACACGGATTTCCACTCCCCATCATCACACAAGTGAAATACTGTTTACAGAAGAAAACTGAGTATATTTGCTGCATAGCTGTCTTATTATTAGTATAGTTCAGAATAATATCATGACAGGCATTATCAAAGTTGCAGAAAAACACAGTTGTACATGTGAATATAAATTACTAAGTGAGTCACAAGGCACTGTCAACTGACCAGTTACCATAGTTACTGAGCTCATGTTGCTGACAATGTCAATGTCCTCACTGAACATACTCTGCAAAGATGAAAGCACCTCTTAGTAGCACTGTAGGCTACTTTACAATGAAACTTCTAAAGTAAGTGAGAGAAAGACCATTTAAGGATATGTGTAATTTTGCAGATCAGGTGCAAGGTGATGCAACAGTGAATACAAGTGAAGCAACACCCTAACAAGGTAACAACATGCCGATACTTCAGGAGAACAGTAACACTGTCAGCTGTTTGGTGTAAATTTGTACTGTAGACAAAAAATAATGAATGTTAAAGACCTTTAAATCTAGCAAGACACAACTACTACCTGTGAGGGGTATATTTAAAAAGTATTTTACAGCTAAAGTTAGAGATGAAAAGGTGGTATAATGAGTCTGTGCATTTAAAAACCCCTACTAAACAGAGCTTAAGCCTTTTGAGAATGAAACACATTTAGAAACATAACAAGTCTGTTGTGTTAGAATAGCTAAATAGTTCTGCACTAAGATAACAGAAGATAAAAAATTAAATATTTGTCAAGGTAAATGTATTGACTATCCATGTTTAGACCCCTGGTTTATGGGATTGAATACTTTTCTGTTGTTAAATCTGCAATATCCCATCTGAATATAAAATCAAATATCCTAATGACATCAGCTGATCAGAAGCACATACAGAGTAATCATACTGTATGTAGCATCAATTAACATGTAGTCTGTGACATTGTGTTTGCACAGCTTATATAAAGCTGCAGTTTACATGCAGATGAGGTGGATATAAAAAAAAATGTCTTACGCTGTTTCAAAGTTCTATGGTAATTAGTCATTTCAGGACAGTGACACTGAGACTGAGCATATTCATTATTTTCATAAAGGTGAGAAGTGCTGATATAGTAAAAATATATATTTACAAATCATTTGAGATATTTCAATGCCCTGAGGTGCAGATACTACGTTCACCCGACACCAAAACCTCATTAATGGACACTTCTTCTGTTAGAAATGAATGAAAAACTCCCTTCTGAAGTTTGCTATAGTCGAATAGAACCTTGTTTTGCCTGGATCGGCTGAAGGTAAGCATTAATGTGGATGATACTACAGAAAAAAAAGCCTTCTGTATCTTGTAAATGGAATGTTAGAAGTGAGTAAACGCTGCCACATTGAAGCAAATTAAAACACCAATGCTGCATCAAGCGATTCTTGCCAAAGGTCGTCACGTAACAGAATGACTCCACAAGTCAGAAACACGGCCCAGATATTAACCCAGAGTATCAAACTGGTATGGCTCATTTGTGGGCAAACAATTGCCTACTTAAATATCCAGCAGACAAACAGCAACATCTAATGGAGTGAAGTTTCTGGTCACCTATCAAGTCCAATATTCACTGGCTTTTTAGCCCTGATTTGGTCCCCCTACTCCTGAGAAAAACATTTGGACCTTTACTTTCCTCACCAGACAGGAGTTTAAATGTTGTACGAGGCTTAACCTTCTCATAGCACTGGTTTCCAATGCTTTCAGTGAGTCTGAGTGACCCTTTACATCCCATTACATGGAGAAATAAGATACAGTTTGTATTGTTTCACAATTTACCATTAACATTCACAACAACTATAACCCTTCCCTGTAACAGCAATTTGGCACCATTTATTTATATAATATTTGATATTAATCTGAACCGTTGAAGGAGCCAGCATGTATGAAGAAAGAAAATAAAACTCCCACTAATCAGCTGATATAAGTGCTGTGGTTACACTGAGTTTTCATAGTCAGCTGGGTGCCATGTGCAGTCCCGTGACAAGCAGCAAGTCAAGCTAAACTCGCTGTGGCAAGTAGAATACAATTAAATATAAGCTGTGCATCCTGTGAAGAGTAAAAATACAATATACATAAATCTTTCTTTTGTCCCAGGGATATGGTGTTGATGGATATCGCAGCATCAAGGTGTGCTGAGATATAAATCACCTGCAGACTAATACCTGTGAATACGAAGCAAAGTTTGGTTAGGGAAGGCTTTATACTAGATGATGTCTTTATGTCATGCCTCTCTGTGTGTGGTGTGTGTATAGAGTTAACCTGTAGTAGTTGGGTTTAAAAGGACCGTTCTTATTCAGGCCCAGGTATTTTGCCTGATCATCAGAAAGCTCCGTCAGGTGGGCATCAAAAGTGGCCAGGTGCAGACTGGCGACATACTCATCTAAAATACAAAGTTAGGATTTAGTAACAAATAGATGCACAAGACTCAACACAGGAAATCTAAATGTGTCTGGGCAGAGCTGTGCTGAGGGCTCACAGCCTGAAAAAGATTACAAGTTGGGGCTAATGATTTTAAATTTCACACACTGAAGGTATCTACAGTTTAAATCCTCACCCATCTTCTTGGGAAGCAAGTACACATCCTGCTTGTAACGTCCCTCAGGCGCATTGTACAACTCAATGAGGGCCAGGGCCTGAACATAAACATGTATAAATAATTAACAATAAAGAAACAGATTATGAACTGAATATGGAGAATCATATGTATACATGATCTTCTGATGACAGATACAATTAAAGACGTGTGTTGTGTATACTATAAATCGCATCTATAAGCAGGAATTTAATTTTTCGTTCATATTTGTTTTTCTTTTATTCTAATAACAATTCAAAAGAAAGGACAACAGTTTGTCTACAGCTGTTACATAAATAAGTGTAGGCTAGTTATTAGTATCAACTTGTTACCTGAGTTGTTGCTGTGATGGACAAGACAAAGGTAGGAACAGTGGAGCAGCTGAGATTAAGGAGACGCCCCTATGGAAAAAAAACATCATGTTAGCAAGAATATATGCTTTAAGAATCAATCAGCTTTAAGTGTTGCTCTTTCAACATAATGACAATTACATTTTAATTAGGGCTGTAAAACGTTTCCTTTTTAAAATCAAGGTTTACATTTTTTTTAATTGTCTTAATTTGAAAATTCATTTTTTGCCGTTTGAATTCAACCCTGCTTTTATTTTGAAAAGGACCTACTGGTCGATCAAAGGTTACAACATTAACTTAACCACAGAAAAAGGAACTCGTCACAGATCAAAACCTAAACGAAAACTAAAGAGGAAGGTAAAAAGTGAAACGTTTTTAAGGTGGATTGGACTTTTGACTCCTCAACTGAGCTCTGTAGGAGTTTACAAAGTGAAACAAGCCATTTAAAGTCACTGTCGTATTGTTATATAAAAAATAGCTGTAGTCGTGAAGTAGTTTTCTAGCAAACAGTTTGCTAAATTTGCAAAAAGTAAAGTCACAGTATGTGTGACATTAGACTAACACAGATCAATTGGGAATAACCGCTGGAATCACTTTTATAACATGCCAGACATCTGTCTGTATTCATCACATATAGCTGACAGTGTTATAAACATAGCCTGTTACCTCAGCCAGAAGAATGACCCTCTTGCCATCAGGCCAAATAACATGATCCACCTGAGAGCGCACCCTCTCCCAGGTCAGCTCAGGGGTCCTAAGACTTGCCTGTGAGAGATGAGAATATCTGTCAGCCTATTGTAGTTTATAAAATGTAAAGAAAATGTTGCTTACACTCCTCTTAGTACATTACTTAACCTCTATATGAACATGTTTATGCTGCATCATGTTTTAAAAAGGGATTGTTAGACTAGTTTACCACATCAATCTCAGTGTTGGAGTGTCCCATGTTGCAGACAATGGAGCCATTTTTCATCCGGTCTAACTGGTCTCTGGTCACCACATTCTTGTTTCCTTCAGAAAAACACGATCATATAATATCAGTGTACTTCATCTGACACACAGGAAGATGAACATATAGGTTCTTATAATCTCACATATATAAAGACTCAAATCTCATAAGTGGTGGCCCCCTTTACGGTTTCACATAAACATACCTGTGCATGTGATGGTGACATCAACCTGGCGAATGACCTCGTTCAGCTTGACCACCCTGAATCCATCCATGCTGTTTGCACACAAGACAAAGAAGCGGTTCAGCATTCAGCCTCATTGAAGACAGTGACAAGCAACTCCATTCAGCTGAGGTTAATGTAGTGGATTTGTATCCAAGCTAGTCATAAATATTCAACAAAACGTGCACTGCTCGAACTGGAAACAAAAAAATCATCCAGTTTATCAAGCTTTAATGAATGATGTAATGAAGCATTTGCAGTTAGAAAAAATAAAATTTACCCGAAGAGGAAAGATAAATATGTTTTACTCAATATGGCAGCCATTTATAGATTACTATAACAAAAACAACCCATATGAAAAAATAACAATTTAGTAAAATCCAGAGCACTTGACATCCTCCAAGTTGTATTATTATTACTATTTAAATCTCTTTTTTTTATCTTATTATTTTGGTATTATATTTATTTTTTTCTTGTGTTTTTTATATCTTATCTTTGTATTTATTTATTATCATTTAGTTTTCTGTGTTGGTTTGAGGTATGAATAAACATGTCTGAGATTTTTTTTTAATCTGTATTTGAAAAAAGAAAAAACCCCAATAAAGACGTTAAAAAAAAAAAAAAAAAAAAAAAAAAAAAAAACGTGCACTGCTCAATGTTATTTACACTGTTGTCTGTCCTGTGTTCATGTTTATTGACATTCAAGACATTCAGTGAAGAGCTGATCCGTGTTGTTAGTCTTCCTCACCAGGCCTGCAGGGCACAGATGGGATCAATTTCTGTAACACAGACGATGGCTCCCAGAGCTTTCAGAGCAGCACAGCATCCTTTTCCAACCTTCAGAGACAAAATGACAAAGCCAGTTATAATTCAAACCTTACGTAGATATGACACTTTGTATTTAAACACAAACCATTTCAATACAAAACCTTTGAGTCTTTGAGTCTTGAACATGATTATCAATCATTGTGCACTACAAACTTAATTAGTGACCATGATTTGTTAATTCAGTTTTCTGTAAATATATATATATATATATATATATATATATATATATATATATATATAAATATCTCTATATAATCCAATGAAAAGCTGTAGCTGTAACATGTCCACTGCCTTTGTATTGTCTGTCACTGCAATGTAATATCATAAATGCTTTTCAAGCCACAGGATTAATGTAAGTGCATAAGAATTATTTTTAAAGTATCTCACCTCGCCATACCCACAAACAACCACCTGTTTGCCTCCAAACATGATGTCTGTGGTTCTCTTCAAGCTGGGGAGGTTAGCGACATCAAATTAGCAAATGCTCATCTGAACGGTACGGTTCCAAAAACAAGCATTACTATCAAGTACTACATGTCCTAAATGACCATTTTATTTCATCTGTTTTTCTGTGACTACACTTCTTGAGGATACATGTACTGTATGTGAAATCAGTGTGTTATTAATATTAAAGAAATTCACAAATCCGATAATGGTATATTAATGACAACATGTAGTATCATTATTCATGCTGGAACACCTGCAACAAGATTTAAGTGTAGAGAATAGCAACACATTGTGGTGAGTGTACAAACGAGCAAAGAAGTAGTTAAAGCTTACCATACTATTTAATGGTTTGATAAGGACGTAAGTGTTGCAGTTATGTTCTCAGACTGTTTCTCGTAGTGTTTCAAAGAGTCCAGAGAGTTTAAAATGTGCACAGTAGAAGAATTAAAACAGAAACAGCTTTTAAAAATGCTACTACAATAGATATAGTTTTAATGATAGGCATAATGCTTATAAGGATTGATTCCAATTCATCTTATTTACTGACATGGGTTTTTCAAGTACAGGCTGTGAAATACTTGGCTCCACTCATGAATGTGTGGGTGAATTCACAGCCGGACTAACTTGCAGCTAGTTTCCATGATACAAGCGAGGGCTTTCGTTGGCTGTTACATTTCTTTTAAACCTCACAGGTCACAGTGAAGCCATCCAAAAAAACAACCTGTGTAGTGTTAAACATCACACAAACCCGGGCTCACTCACCCGTCCAGGATTGACTCTCTGCAGCAGTACAGGTTGTCAAACTTCTGCTTCGTCACAGAGTCGTTGACATTCATGGCAGGTACGCAAAGTTTTCCAGCTTTGGACAGCTGATACAGCCTACAAAGGGGTGAGACATAAGAAACCTTTCTACTTCATGTGTCACTAAATATTTCAAATGAAGCATATATCTACTAAACGTTGAATCACCTGTGAACCCCAGTGACACTCTCCTCCACAATACCCCTGATCTTCTTGAATACATTGGGGTATTTCTTGTACATCCAGTGTGTCAAGTCTCCTCCATCATCAAGGATCTAACAAAGAAGAAAAATAACATTATTCTTCATTTAATGACTGTAAGAAATAAGCCTAATATTTCTCATCACCCTTTGTACACATTAACATTTTTTTTAACAAACATTGAGGTTTGAGAAAGCTGACGCTTATAAAAACGGGTAGTTGAGTCACGCAAGTCTATATCATTAAAAAATCTGTCTTGAGCCCTCACAAAGGTTAAAAAGAAACTTTTCCACATACCGTGTTAGGCTGCCAACCCTCACTGTTGACGCAATGGTCAATGCACCACCAGAAATCATCCTCAGACTCCCCTTTCCAGGCGAATACAGCCACACCTGAAACACAACAGACAATCAATCAAACATCAATAATCACATGTTTGTCTACCAGAGGCTGCCACTAAAAAGGAATATCTCAAAGTAAATGAGGGCAAAGTTAGCTGCACTGTGACACTGAATTACTATTTTTTAAGTCAAATTTGTTGATTTTCACTTTATAATCCTACACAACATATTTGGCAACATTTCATTGAATGCATGATGATGAATATCATTAATAATGTGGGAGCAGGTTGGATAACAGTTTAATGAAAATATGTGCATTGTATACATATAAAGCCTGTAGTAAATGTAATACTGTGTACAGCAATAACTCTCCCCAACAAAAATGCATGCTCTCCTAAATCTGCTGTAAAGCCCTTAGCTTGTCACATCATGAAAAGGTCCACTGTGGTAATATAGTGCATAATTAAACCGTCACATAGCAACCACAGATAAACTTGAGGAGTGCTGTTCCTTCACTAAATGCCAATTCTTATGTGTTCACATTATCTTGAAAGGGCTGATGCTTCAAGACTTTATTTAACATTTCAGAACGTTCACATAGTGAGGAACACCTCTTAATAAGAGAACACTAATCTAATGTTGTCCCACACTCACACTGTGTTAAATCACATCACTGTGATTGTAATCAAGTGCAAGGGGTAAAAACTGTTCCTAAATATGTGTGTGGTTTATTCTCTGCATTATGGGATTCCAGGTTAAGTGAGTCATGGGGTTTAAGCTCATGTAACCACTGTGACAAATATCTGGTTTAGTAATGTGCCATGATTTGAAATGGGAACAAAGGATAAACACAGTGATCCCCCAAATTTTAGAGAGAGTTACCTCTGTATGATAGGCTGACCTGTCTTTAATTCTCTTCCTAAAACATACTTTTAATCCTTGGCTTTTTACTCAGTAAAGGTTTTTCTTCTTAGTTTTATTTTGTCCTTTTGCTTTTATTCTTTAATTTCCCTTGTTATCTTTCCAACGAGTCTCTGTGTTTAATTGGATTGTGCATTTCTTTAAAAGTGCTTTACACTTTAATAAATGTGGATTTGTAGCTCCCCTCCTCTGCTGGAAATCTTACCGGTCTCTGACAGAGCAGCAGCCACTTCATTCTGTGTGGAGTATATGTTACATGCAGTCCAACGGCACTGAGCCCCCAGAGCCACCAGAGTCTCAATCAGCACCTGAAACACACAGGTGAGAAAGCGTAGAAGAGGAATTGGCCCTGCTCAGTCTCAAATAGACCAACTACTTATAATTAAGGATTACAATCTAACATGTTTGTGTTGTTTCCGCCTCACTGTTTAAGTCTGTTACAAACTTTATTTGACTCAGTGGGATTTGCTGCTGGTTGATGTTTGACAAGTTGCAGATAAAACACACAGCCAACTGTTCATCTCCACAACACATTAAATACATTAAGATTCAGGTAGTTAGAGAGTAGAGTTACATAAAAAAGTCCTGTTTGAGGCACTGGATAGCCTAGCAGTTATGGCGCGTGTCCTATATATGGAGGCTACAATCATCATCGTCAAAGCAGCCATGGGTTCAAATCCGACCCCGGCCCTTAACTGCATGTCATCCCCTACTCTCTCCTCAGAACGTTTCCTGTCTCTCTTCAGCTGTCTTATCCAATTAAGGCAAAAATGGCCAAAAATATAAAACTTAAAAAAAAGCTAGACAGCAAGTGGTGGAAAAACTGTGAATAAAAATGATTTAAAAAATCCCTTTCTGATTAAAAAGCAGTGCCAAACTTTAGCTTGAAGCTAACTTTAGAGAGGACTTACTGCAGTCTGGGCAGTGATGTGAGTGCAGCCCACAATTTTGGCACCTGCCAATGGTTTCTCACTTTGAGCTCTCTTCCTCAGTGAGATCAGAGCTGACATATCTGAAAAACAAGACAACATGAAAAAAAGGACTAATGAGAAAGACAGCATGGTGAAAAAGAATCCAACAGCTCCTCTCAGCAGCAACTGACTCATTTTAAACAGAAACATAAAAAATTCTATAAATACACTCTCCAAAAATGTCTTAATTACAATGTTCTGACTATTGGTTTTAAATAAATAAAAGCATGCAGGATCTTTTACATCTAAGTAAAATGGTGAAATGATTGTCTATGCTGTGTTTCACCTTGTTCTGCAATCTCGATCTCACGTCTGCCAAATTCAGCCTGTTTGATGTTCTTGACACAGAAGTCGCTGCTGCCTTTGGAGTTCACCTGAGTTTTGTCCCGAGGGGAAGTCTCATCATCCGAGCTATCTGTGTATGACGCGGCTGTTAGGAAATGTTTTATTTTGTTAAACACAATTAATCAAAGCCAGTAAGGGGCAAACAGAAAACATAAGACGATGTCCAACAGTGTTTTATATACTGAGCAATTAAGAATATAAAACAAACCAAAATGGTTCTATGAGATTAGAGCTCCATCGTCACCATCTTTCTTTACTTTTCTTGCTGCGATCTTAATGTCAGTACTGTATTTACTCCTCCACATGCTATAAGAAGCATGCCTGCATGGTATTAAAGCCGACTTTATGGAGAGTGATATTGAACTCTGGTGAATACACGTCCGGCTGTCCCTCCTTCCTACCAGAGCTGTAGCTGTCGGTGGATGACTGTGAGATAGAGCGGGACAGCGAGCGGCGTCCGGTCTTGGTGGGAAACCTGCTGAACTCCTGCTTATCCTCCACAAACTGGATTTGCTTAAAACAAAAAAAAGGAACATTTTAAATCCTGTTATTTTATCATTTGAGGGTTTCAACTGATTTCCATTGGAAACAACATCTAGCCATAAAACAAAGCTGAGATCTCATTATGGTCCAGCTGTGGGGTTGACTCTTTGTGTTTCTATCTCAACATATTTTTAACAGCCTAACCTTTACCAGAATTTGACATTTTTTTATTTAACAATATGACAATCCTGCTCAAACTAGTACGCTTATATTTCTGTATCTATAAAAATAGATGTCCTGCTTGCAGATCAACAGACATCTGGCCATCAAAATGAGACAGATGTTCCTAAACTAAGCTGCCAAAGCCATTTTTTCATGTTCTGGCTAGTCCAATTTTTCTCATGATTGTGAAATGATTGTGAACATCCTCTCAGTTTCCCACAGTTTCTCTGTTTCGCTGTGTCCCAAATTATTTCTGCTAATTGCATTTCCAATATGTCATGTTGTGTTAATTCACTTTCTTAGGCATTACTTTGCAGTATCACCTGTGAAATATAATAAACATCGCAGTGCCATATTCATATTGTGTTATAACCACCATCAACTTGTAGCGTGTAGCACGGGCGCGTCTGAACAGTTGAGCAACTTCCACAACTATAGATCATTCCTTCTTAGAGGCCTGCTTGTTTTGCCATCTCACCACTGATACTTGTTTTTCTATTTCAATTCAGCCTGTTGTAGTTTTGACCCTTCTTTATTTTTCAACCTCCAAATGTGACGACAACACACAAAGGTTAACTTGTGAAGGTATGTCTTTGTTTTAGAGGAGAGAACTGGCATTTTTGCTCCCTGTAGCTTTATGCATGGTCAGCTAACTTTCTATCACTGCTGTCATCTGGTTTTTTTTCTGACAAGGAACTTGCATGCATGTAAGCAACAATAGTTAGTGAGAAAAATCTGCAGTGTGCTGTAACGTTATCTTTTCACATTCAGTGTAGCGAGTCAAGGAATGGAGAAGTGGACGGGAAGACCACTACACCTCACTGCTTGTTTTTGTTTTTGACATTTCCTTTACCAGATGTGTTCAATCTTTTCTGTCTCTGTGGAAATAAAATTAAATACAAAAAGAAGCTCTGTTATAAACAGTCCGAGTCAGAGAAAATTAGTCAACACGCTGCAGTGAGAGTAAGAAGAACGTCTCATTAGAGAATCCTTCTCTTCATCTCTGAATGAGAATCAGGTTCTTTACTCTGTGATGGACTCAGTCTCTGATTTCTGAGTTGAGGCCTGATACTGAAAATCATCCACATACCAGGGAAAAGAACTTGGCAACAAAGAACAATGTGAAGCTGTTTTCATGAGCTTAAGGTGACAAGACACCACATATTTTAGCCCAGGACAGAACAGGGTGTGTTGAGTGTCAGAGTCCCAAAGCTGGACATATTCATATTCAGACCCTATACAGTATATAAGAAGAGGACAAAGAAAACCTGATGTTTTCAGATCTTGAGTTGGTTGTTATAAAGTTGTTGTTTTTTTTAGCAAGAAGTGACCATATTGGCAAAAGGATGGAATCGCAAGGGGTTAGCAGCACGCCCTATGTCCTCAGCTCACAGTAGCTTGGTTGGCGAGGTTCAGCTTTATATCACAGAAACTGTGTTATTCATTGGGATTCTAATTTTTGGCAAGAAAGAAACAGCCTGTAAACAACAAATATTCAATGACAACATATAATTTAAATAATTTGATTATTTAGACAGTAGAGTTTGCTGGCCGTTCTACGTGTGGCACTTTAGGCTTCACAATCTTAGAGCTTCTTCTATACAGTCTAAGATAATATGAAACTTATGTTACATCTGATTTCAGAATGAAAGAGAAAAGTTACAGTTTTGAGATTTTATGTGACATGTTGAGTTGAGTTTAAGCATCTGTTTACTATGATTGTGTGTATTAACGTTGTGTTTAATGTTTCAATTGGCTAAAAGATCAATTCCCCCTGTTTGAAACTAAATTCACAGTTTAAATTTCAGGTGAATCTGGCTCAGATGCTTAAATGTATTTTGAATATTACTTGGACAAACATTATTTAGCAGGGCATGACAGATAACTGCTTTTTAAAACGTACATAAACTTCTTCATAGAACAACAAACTTTGCATCTGCTGCTAGCTGCTCTTGCGGTGTATCTTTTTATAGTTTGCATGTGTGCTTTGCATTGTACAGTATTTTGCAAAAGGAGACAAAGTCATTATCATTCAAGCTTACTCAGTTAAATGGGTAATCATTGATAAGCTCATTACTTAACATTCAGTCTAAATATTAACTACAGGACATAATAGTGCAACTAAACATCTGTAGCATAACACCTTAACATGTGCTAACATTAATAAATGTCTAACACTGGGTTTAGAGCACAGCAAACAATCCTCTTTTTTTAGTGTCAGCCTAACCTTTCTCTCTGTGTTTCAGAAAAACACCATGAATTATTTCACATTTATTCTGTTAGTGCGCTGAAGAGAAGCACACTATTTATAACCCCTCATTATGTCTATGATGAAATCCACACTGATGATTTGTAGGCTTTATTCCTATCAGGGTTATACAAAATAACTTGTAAATGATGTAATACTATGACCTGTGTTATTTATGGGTTCTTGATGACATCTATTGTTAATCACCCTTAACAAATGTGACCTAAAGCTTGCATCTATATCTGAGGATTTGAATCACATTTCAAATTAAAAGTTTTCAATAAAAAAGTTTTGAAAATGTCACATTTTTATAGTTATATCTCTTCACAAAGAGAGAAAAAAGAAATTCATAATGAGGCAACCAGGCTGAATAAATTGTTAAGATGAGGGTGTTGACGGATTCAAACACACAGATTCACTTAGCGGTCAGTATAGGAACACCTTTTAAATAATAATGGAGTCAAACTCAAAAGCCCAGCAATAAATAATGATGTCAGGTTTTTAATGTGTAGCTCTGCAGAAGATGTCTTTAGTGACGTGTTGATCCAACTGTGCTCACTTTAAAGGTTTGTTTGTGCTGCTGTTGAATTGTGTAAAACTTATCAAAAAGATGTTTCTATTACTAGATCAGATGTTTTCATTTTGTCCGAAACCTGTGTTCATCAGTCCAACTGAAATGAGGTGTGCCAATGCATTTAGTTTTTAAATCCCCAGGAACTCAAGGTGAAATTCTTCCTTGTTCCTTGAAGGTGTGCGTAAACATTGTTCTTTTGTTAGAGTTACAAGAAGGAAATCCTTCTGTTTCCTTGAGATGGACAAAGTTAGGAAATCAAGCATATAGCCTAGCCTATATGAAACTGATTGACCTCGGAGAACAAACTGTAAGAGAAATGGAACTGCTTTATATGAATACTCATTTGGACAATAGTAATATGACACATGTGGCTATTCATAGATAATCTCCTATTGCTTTATTACACTTCGAGTGCAACCTGCCTGCTCAAAATGTCTCTCCTCTCTCACAACCTTGAGGAAATAAATAAATAGCCTACGTTTTGAATAATGCAGGATTGGTAATATAGACATATAGCCTATAACATGCTAACATTAAAAACTATCGACAATAGGCTAATTGATGCGCATTGAGGTGCACAACGAAAGCCCTCGCTTGCATTGACCAGAGTGTGGTTAAATTCAATTGCACAGTGTTTTGTTCAGTGGTCTTACCTTCTTCACCGGCTTGTGAGTGGGCACAGCGCTGAAGGCGGACGACAGCTCTCCCATGTTCATTTCACTATTCTTGCTTACGGTCATGGCTGAATATTTTTCCGCTACGTTTTCGCTTTCTTTCACATCTTTGCTTGCCTGCTTCACCACCTCCAACTTAGCATCTCCTTCCGATTCTGACATATTGATGGTGTCTTTTTTAAACGTACCTGGTCTAATATTCAATAACTTGTCGGGTCTGCTATGACAGCAACGTCACACACTTTAATGATGTCCTCTCTGCTTGCAGGCGACAACAGGCGGAAGAGCTTTGAACGGGAAACTGAAAACCCTGAAAAACAGAGAGCTGCCGCGATAATTTAGTAACTGACTGACTAATGTTTGTCATAAATGTCTGTTATGGTGCGCGGAGTGACGCTGTGTCGAGTCCCTGCTTAGCTCAGCCGTCACCTGGCTGAGTTACTTTGGAGGCGGTAACCGACCACCGACAGACAGGGGGCGTTCCATATGACCTGCTGCGTTCACGGGAAATTGGACATCTGGATTATTGTGCCCTAATATTTACAGTCTATGATTGTGCCCTGATGTGACTGTTCTTGCCCAAATGTAGTGTACAATAATGTAGCGTTAATAATAGGCATATTATCTGCTGTGCAAGCAGTTTTGGTAGTCCGTTGAGTAGCCTAGGCTTTCTTACTGTTAACGCACACATGATAGGTTACAATACGCCTACTGTTCTAGTAAATTGTCGTAAAAAAGACTGAGAATATGTTTTCCCTGGAAGACACGTCTTCCTCACTTGAAGTTTAAAGTAAAAGTAAACTTATTTTTCGATGACATCATGCTTAGTCCGCATTCAGTTCAACCGTGGAAAACTCGTCAAAACTGGTGTCTATGGGGAAAAACCCGTAGTGATATTGAATAAAGTAGGCTATGTTAGTGGAGAAGCGTGAAACCCTGCAGTGTTTTTTGGCCTGGGGCACCTATGCAGAGATAAAACAGGCAATCCCCAGTAGTTATGAACGCAGCATTAAGCTCATTGGAATCCTCATTCAGCACGCATGCTCTCTTATACTGACTCGAGCTTTTGAAATAAACATAACTTCACTCCATTAAAAGTCGGCTGTCACGACACAGGATGCTTCTGGGAAAAGTTTTTTTTATTTTTTTATTTCTTAAAACAGAATATCAGACACACAACCATGTCTGGCACAGCAAGTTCTGAAACGTGTCCGTAATAGACTCAGCATTAGTTCAAGCTCGTTTGCCTTAATAAATAAACGCTTTTCCCGGCTCATTCACAAATTGTTGCTATTCAGTTTAGTGATACGCATCATTTAATTCCAGGGTGCATGTGGGTCGGAAAGAAATTGTGCTCTGTAGCCTACAAATGGTACAGCAAGCAACCTGACAAAGCAATAAGCACATGGACCTAAAAAGAAGAGAAAGACGGTTAGAGTTATAAACCAGCCGGTTGCATTAAGGCTCTGATAGGATGAGTAGAAGACAAACAGATCATCCTTCATCCAGATGCCTGTCCTCATTTGGCACCTCCTTAAATCCTAGTGCCCATGATCTTCCACAATAGTTGCAAGGGGATGAGGTGAGGACAGTATGTTTGAGAAAATTAGGCAACTGCTTTTGCTCAGTTTATGAAATTGGCATAAAAATGTAGGCTAATAGTAATTTAGCATATACATGCTTAATGTTAGAGCTCTATTTTCAGGATAAAGATCATTGATTTCCCACTACAAAGTTGTAACTGAGTTGTTTATCAGCCCATTACCAAATCTATAATTTAGGTAAAGAATATCCACAAGGGACCTATTGAATTGCTTTTATCTGACAGTATAGACAGATGTAACCTTCTGGGGAACGCGTTAGGGTCAAATTTGTAAAAGCAGACAATGTGTTGGTTTTCTTAGATTAAGTTAGTGAAATACAAAACTGGATGAAAAACCAGGGTAAAGATGCCATCAAATAACTATCTGTCATGCCATTAAATTGATAGTTTTCAGATAATGTAGCCTAATGAAAGTATACACAATCAGTTGTAAAAAGAGCAAGGATAGCATTTGATGGCATACTGCACAACTTACCAAAATAAGCCTTTGAGTACTGTCAGAATGGCAGAACTTAATGCTTTGATAGTTCAATCAACTTTGTTTTAAGGTAATAGACTAGCTGGACTTCAGTTTAGATAAGTGTCTGAATCAAAGTGTCATTAAGCTTGCAAGCTATACACACTTTAAACACGTGACATAACACAGACATACAACACAACAAGGGCTATTTGGGCTATTTGGCTTCATTGATATTTGGGTGGCAACTAATCTGGACATAATGATTGTTTGGCCCAGGGGTGCCAGGGGATCTGATTGGCCAACCCTAGCGGCCACCCTAGAAATAAAATAATGATTGCAGATTTGCCTTGTCAGAGAACTTCTGTAAAAAAAAAAAAAATACACTATCTGGGCTGTGTTGGAGGCTGCGAGTGGCTTTCTTGCAATTCAATGTAGCACTTTTCCTCTCATTAGATATTTTAGAAATACATATTTTTAAGCCCTTAAAGAATTAAGTATATACATTTATATGTTCCACTCAGTTGTGTTACTTTTCAGAGTCAATTTTTATAAAGTAACATGTTTTAAAGTCCTCATAAAAGGAACTTTGAAAATATGTAACTGCTGTGTCGGGTGTCTTTCCTACTGAAACGGGATAGAACCAATCACAATAAGGCAGGACATAATGTTGGGATGAATTTGATTGGAGCATTCGCTTCAACAAAGCTCTTAGATAATTAGTAAACGCCACTGAGTGCAGGATGAGTCAACAATTACAGTCTAGTAGTCTGATTACAGATTTTTTGTAATTACAGATTTTTTTCCTCAACTGTTTATAGGTTTTTGTTTAAATGTCACATATATTTTTATCCCTGCACAGGTTATGTACATTTCTTGTATAAATCTATTTTTAATTGCACAGTTTAAGTTTGATTCATCTAGGGGTATTATTTAAATCTTTTTGGGGGTTTATATATATGTATGAGAGGGGGGCGTCAGTTTTGTGGTTAATTTGTAACAAATGTTTAATGTCATGTACGTCTTTGTAACCTGCTACTGGATGCTTTGAATTTCCCTCGGGATCAATAAAGTATCTCTCTCTCTCTCTCTCTCTCTCTCTCTCTCTCTCTATCTAACAGACGTTTTACACGTTTTTATATTATAGGCTAGAGTCAGATGGTTTCAGCCCTTTATTTTGATTTGGTTTCTTTTTATTGGTATTATTACAACTTTGGATTGTAATATTATATAATTTTGTTTAACTATTCTTGCTCGGTATTTGTATTATATGTCTTCTTTTTGTTGCTGTTTTCAGATTGTACAATGTAAAAGATTTTTTGAAGAAAAAACAACACACACACACACACACACACACACACACACACACACACACACACACACACACACACACACACACACGCACACACACACAAAGTCGGAACAGCGCCACAACCCAATGACTGTCATGCTGTGGCCAAAGATGGTAACGCAGTGTAACGCACCCATTTTAGAGTGTGCGTTTGATAATGAATACCAGCTCAGCACGCTATTCTTCCATTTAAAGTTCTGAACGAAATTCACAAATGTATCAGAAATATTTCTCACTTATTAAGGTGACGTGAAGCACTTGTGATATGAATTATCTTTTTGCAGAAGGCAAGAGAGGCATACACACTGATACTCACTAACCCCGCCCTCCCGGGAGCAGCGACCTGGTTTTCCCACTGACAAAGGTGGCTTATTTGCCGTCACGCCATTTTCCTTCGACGACCGAGAGGAACAAACCAGCGAGGGAAGTGCGTCCTGTCTCAACTGTGATTGTATAAGAAAAGAGGTATGCTGGAACACATTTCATGTTTGTGATTCGTTGTAGAACTGTGGAAGAATCACATGTTTAAATTCAATAATCGTGGTGCTGTGTGCCTTTGTCTATATTGTTTGATATGTGTGTGTTAGCCAAATGCTGCTACTGAACACTAGGCCTCAGGATGCGACAGCCATTTTAGCTGCCGTTAGCTACATTAGCTTCAAGGTGTCGAATCAAAGTTTGAGCACGAAAACATTTAATTCAAAAACACGATATTGGTACAGTGTTAGCGTACAGATAAATAATAGTATAACAGTATTTTTAAACATACCTAGGGGCTGATGTATAGTATATGAATACTATAAAACACATGTTACAAGGACATGGTTAGCACAACGTTAGCCTGCTAGTCAAACAGACATGTCGGCCAAAGACCCCTTTTCAGTTCTGAAGCATTTCAAAAAGACTAAATCATTATAGGATAATCAGTTTTATTGTCTCATGCATCCATTTGGTTGCTTAATCTTTGAATAAAAATGTGGTGTATGAACCTAACTTACACAATTCCAGCTGTAGATATGGAAGCATTATGTTTTCCCATTATTATCTGAGTTAATAACCAATTTCCTTTCTTTGTTCATCATTTTGCAGGATCCGTCATGCATCGTGACTGTCCGCTTGACTGCAAGGTCTATGTTGGAAATCTGGGCAACAATGGGAACAAAACAGAGTTGGAGAGGTCGTTTGGCTACTATGGTCCTCTCCGAAGTGTTTGGGTGGCCAGAAACCCTCCTGGTTTTGCCTTTGTAGAGTTTGAAGATCCAAGAGATGCAACTGATGCAGTGCGTGAGCTCGATGGACGGTAGGCTAAAATCTCAACCAACGACTAAACATGTCAATAAGCATTCAAATGAATCACTCATAGCACTAAAGGTACAGTGATTTTAAAAAAGGGGTCTGCTTGTTTTGTAGCAATTTGTGTGGTTGCCGGGTAAGAGTAGAGCTGTCAAACGGTGAGAAACGCAGCCGAACCAGAGGCGCTCCCCCTTCGTGGAGCAGACGTCCTCGAGGAGACCGAGATGACTACAGGCGGCGGAGCCCTCCAGCAAGGCGAAGGTGACACATGAGTTTATTTTGCATTGGCCAGTAGAGACACATCTTGTGATTTATACATTTCTGTGACTTACTGATTCCATCCTCCGATCCACAGTATTAGAGAATTGCTTATGTTTCTCCAGTCTTGGTATAGTGTTAGTCTTCTCGATTTAGTATACACTTGTGATTGTTACTATTCCTAATGCTTATATATGTGTGTGTGTGTGTGTGTGTATATATGTATGTGTGTGTGTGTGTGTGTGTGTATATATATATATATATATATATATATATATATCTATCTTGTGCAGGTAGCTGAACTGGTTCATAACCAAAATCTGAAAAACAAAATTTGACCAGGTATCTAGTGCAGCATTTCTACTTGAAATGCATCTTAAAATCTGAACTGCAAGACTCAAACATCTTCTTCAGGCACTAATTATTTCTTCTAAGGGGACATTTTTAGGTACACATTCAATGTGTTAATATTTTACCTGCTCTTAAATGGCAGAAGTCTTCCAATGTTGGAAGAAACTGTTAACTTAACTTTTGGGGGGGATTTAAGTGCCAAATGTGATGAATTTTTTCGTTTTGTTTGAGGATGCTTTTTATTTTTCATCTATATTAATAAGAATGAAACCCGTTGCAGAGCCACCACCATGCCTCTTCTCACCACCCTCTGAGTCAATCAACTAGTCCTCTTTCAGCATCATGTGACTGCTGACCATCGTGCCCCAATCAGCTTGGCTGGTGCTGTCACATGACCAAGGCATGGCCAGTCGTCAGGTTGCACCAACCCATTGGTTCCTCAGCATGCCCTACTCAACCTCCTCCTCCTTCAGCCTAAACCCAAACGGCAGCGGCCCACCTCTCATTCCCGACCAATCAGCGTATTACGTACTCAAATGTCTACAACCTACCAACAGCAGCCTTCGGCTAACCAATTAAAGCAGGAAAAAAGCCACAGCCAGCCCCCATCTGCCTGCCACCTAATCACCTTGCAGCATCTGGCCAGTCCTATTCAGCCAATTCTACCTACCCGGCCGACAGTCTGCCTCCCTTTCGTCATATCTAGCTTGTTGAAAACCAAAAATACTAGTAAGTTTTCCTGCTTCATTCAGTACACTGCTGATATCAGTTATGAAAGTGAAGAGACAGGTGGTTTCAAAAGGTTATTCTTTTAAATTATTTGCACCAGACTTGAGATTTCGTTTATAAACAAACATTTAGTATGTCTTTTGGGGCTCTGAGCAGAATAATAAAGCCATACAAATCAAACCTCCTCTCAACCCCCCACTGAATATCAAAAGGTGTTTTTTTTCTCTCCTTTTTGTGCTGTATGGTTGGTTATAGCAGATTATAAGACTTATACTCAGTGACCAATACATTTTTGTTTCTAGCTTTTTATTCCTTAAGTGCAGTGGACAAGTTTCATACAGATGGTGGCCTCTGAGTGTATTCCCACACTAGTTCATAGCACAGTATAATCAACTAAATGGAGGGCCAGAGTTTGCTTATGAGCTCCCTTTGATTATTTCATAAGCTTTAATGCTGAGGCGCCATGAAAGTTTTTCACACTAACCATAGAGCACATTCTTCTCTACCACTTTGCACGGGTACATTTATTAAGAGATGCCTAAGGCAATGTGGGATAGGTGAGTAATGGTTCCTAAACACATTCCATCTTTATGCACTCTGTCCATTGCAAGTTAGATGTTTTCTTTGTCTTATTAAGATGATTATGTTCCTGAAATCCACTCAGGTCTTTTAATTTTTGGGTTGCTGAGATAGACAAAGGGCTGTGTTGAAGGAGGCCCGTTTAAGAAAAGGATTAAAAACAGTGTGGAGCTCTACGGGGGATCAGTTTCCCTGTGTTTGTTCTTAACGTGTCTGTATTTTCCCTGCGCAGATCCCCACGCAGGAGGAGCTTCAGCCGCAGTCGCAGCAGGTATGTCAAATTACAATAGCTACCTAAAAAGCTTGAATCTTAAGGGATAAGAATTCTGTTTTCTTGCATGTCATATTGTTAAGATGTACCGTAAAATCCGGTGTATAAGACGCACTTTTAATACCTATTTTTCGTCTTAAAAGTTGGCTACGTCTTGTACACCGGTGTGACCAATATACCAGTATAAAATACTGAAACACGTGCCGTCATTACCGCGGTTGACGTGATTAAAAAGCCATCCCCATTCATTGTGTATTGAAAGCTGAGTGCACGCTGTGCAGCCTGTGCTGGGAAAGCACAGGGCAACACAGACCAGGCTGGCTGCACAACTTTTTCCACATCTTTTCTTCCTCACGAGGTCATAATCATGCATTAAAACAGTGGTATATTGTTCCGTAAATAAACCTTGTGGAGTGTTCTTTTGATTGAAAGAGTGTTAAAGATTGACCAGCGGAGTCAGGCAGCGTGACTTGCAAGCTAGCAGGTCTGTGCCTCTGCCAACTTTCCCTGCAGGCTGAGAGCTCGACTACCGTACTGTAGCTAGTAGGAGCGCAAACTCCCGAACGTGAAAACAGATGCAACTAAAAGAACGACACAGCTGTACAGAAACTGCACGTTGTAGACATTGCTGAACACAATATAAATCCTAACATCCTCAATTGGCTACAACTGGTCTAGTCTCTACTAAGCTCAACTGAACTCACTTACAAGCTTAGGTACATGGCAGACCACAGCCTGTATCCTAAATCTGTACTGGTTATCCTAGCCATATTCTAGTAGTCCTGCATCCATCATCATTTAAATACTGTGGTTGTTCTTTTACAGGTCTTTCTCCAGAGACAGGAGGAGGGAGAGGTCCCTGTCTCGGGACAGGAACCATAAACCTTCAAGGTCTTTTTCACGATCAAGGAGGTACTGATATCTTTTTAACATCAGTCTTTGTGTTGTAACATGTTATTTTAATGTAAATTAAATCAGCCTGTGACGCGAGGACACTGCGTGTGTGTGTTTCAAAAAATCTTTTACATTGTACAATCTGAAAACAGCAACAAAAAGAAGACATATAATACAAATACCTAGCAAGAATAGTTAAACAAAATTATATAATATTACAATCCAAAGTTGTAATAATACCAATAAAAAGAAACCAAATAAAAGGCTGAAACCATCTGACTCTAGCCTATACTGTAAAAACGTGTAAAACGTCTGTTAGATACTTGATCCCGAGGGAAATTCAAAGCATCCTGTGTGTGTGTGCGCGCGCGCCCCCCCCCCTCTGATAACTACAAAAATGTCTCTTCCTTCCCCACAGCCGCTCCAGGTCTGCAGACAGGAAGTAGAGCAGCGTCTGTCAGGAGTAAAGGGAGCTGAGATGAACGGTTTTACATGCATGGCCGTTTCATGTGATGGATGATTTAAACGTGACCAATGTGGTCATTTTTGTGTTGAGTTTTTTTTTTTTTTTTTTTTTTTAAACTATCAAGCATTTTAGTCCCTCTCCCCCTCTCTTGTTTATAGAACATTTTCAAACACATCAAGTGGGTGTGTACAGGTGTGAAGTCACATCCATCTCATCTGTCCTGAAACAGTTGTGCCACCCAGCATTCCAGTTCACCAGTTAATCTCGAAAGAGGGTTTTTGTTTTGTCAATGAATGTACTGTGTAGTTTCACTTAGTGTTAGTACCTCGTTTTTTTTCCATTGTGTAAACGCCAGCAAATTTTTTAAAATTTATTTTTAAAGGGTTGGGATGATTTACAACGAGTCCCTCCTATTTGATTGTCTATAAATCCAACCGTTTTTCAATGTGCTACTTTCTTACTTCATACTGAAGGTTTCTGTCAGTTTGTTGGTTGGTTGTGATAAATGCACCCCTAATTCAAGATGCAAAACTTTAATGAGCATTGAGTTAAAAGAAGGTGTAGTCAACACAAATGATATTTTTGTCTTTGAAGTTTTTCTTTTTTTTTCTTTGTTTGATACTCTGTAAAATGGTCTCTATTAAAATACTGGTTGATCAAGACAAGACCCATGTTTCTTTTTTATATATATAAGGTAGTGGTAGTACACTTTTTTTTTTTTTTAATCTCATGGGCACCCACTGTTTGAGCACGCCACCTCAGAGTTTGATCAAGATGAAGTCATTGTCACATTGAAATAATGTAAATAGAAGTTGATCGATTGACACATTGATTCGGCTTGAAGCAGCATGTTAAACTTCTGTGGACAGTAGATTTGTGTTAAAATAGGTAACGTATTTCTTTGGTCAGATCTGGGTAATGATCAGCATCAGTGACACTTGGTGGTGCTGCTGAGACGTTGCCATGTGTACAAGTCAACATGATTAACTGCAATGCAATACAAACGTTACTAGAAAATGAGCTTTGACTTTATTCACATGACAGTTTAGATCTTATGTGTGTGGATACGTGTGTGTTTGTGTATATACATTTTTTTACTGGTGGCAGTCACAACTTAGTCAAACAGTATAAATAAATATTAAAGTTTAGATTATTTGAAACTGATTAAGCTTTAAAGTAATCCTAGAAAGCCTCGCAACAGAAGTAGATGGAGAGATTTGTTTCTAAAAATCGATTTTTCAGACTGACGAGATGTCAAGACCTTCCAGCAAAATTTAATCAATGAACTTACAGAAATGTAAAAAAATAAATAAAAAAAATTCAGTGTTAAAGAATTGATTGATGGATGTTTCCCACCAACTACATACCTTTACTTAAAGGAAAGTCAGAGAACATAGCTGTCAGGTTCACAGTTTCCCCTCCTTTTCCTGTGTGTGGTCGTGATGCATTCTGGTTGGTTAAAAATGTCTCTTGTGTAATTAAGGGAGAAGACGTCCAGATAAAGGTGCCCTCTGCTGCTGATAAAGTGAATGTTTGTGATTGTATAGTCTATTACTTGTGACTTCTGGAACTTGTAAGTTTCTATGGCCTTTCCTCCTACCCTAGTTCATTCAGTTTGTTACTGTAGCCTGGCTTGACATAAAATGTTCTTTATTGTTGAATGCGGTCATAAAAGGTGTTTTATCTAATGTACAGCTCTAAGGTTATTTAAGTTCCCACAGACACAAAACCAGCTATGCTTCCACTGTCCAATTGTTTTTCTCGGTCACACCCCTGCCAAGCCCACGGCTCCCAGTCCACGTGAACCGCCATAACATAGACACAAAGTTTGTCAAATCTGCGAGCGCTTTTTTCCACGTGCTATTCAAGCCGTCTGACCTCACGTGAGCAATGAGTCGTGGTATCCACGGAGACGGGTCTCACACTGAAGGAACTCGCGGGAATCCACGCAGGAAGCAGAGGTATTTCCACCCACTGTTATGAAACATACAGCTCCGCCTGTGTGTGTTAAACACGGGGGTACGGCCCAATGGAGATACTTTTAGATTTAGTCGTTTTAAATAACACAGTGTCAGACCTGTCTCTGTGAAATGACTCTAAACCAAACCATCACTGTGAATATACATATATGTATATATATATTATTTAATTTAAATGATAATATACGCACACTTATTTATGTAAATACTGTAATTGACATCTTAATTGACCAATCTGTCACATAACTGCATTTTACTTAATATCATGTTACTTAGCATCTTTTGCACAATTAAGAGCACAGTTCACCAAAGTTAAATTCTTTGTGTGTGTAAACATACCTGGTCAATAAATCTGATTCTGATAAATAAAATGTATAGCCTACATTAGTAGCCTGTAGTCGTTTGATTTGACCATATGGACACATAAAGAAATAAATGTATGACTCAGAGACTCTTTGGAGGATAGCCGATCTTTTACAGTAGTTTTACAGTGAACATCTTTGGGTTTTGTAAAAACAATTTCAAAAACCTCATTGTGACCTCTGTCAAACAGTTTTCTCATATTGACAAAATGTTCGAAGGAAATATTTTAAATAAGATGGGGTGAGAGTCTGAATAGCTCAATTCTTAAAAAGCAATGTTTAGGCCTAATGTAAGGCAACAGCAACAGATTAGCTTAGTCCCAAACGATTAGCATAAAAAGTGCAAATTAAGAAACTGCTTGCCTGACTCTGCCAAACCATCACCAAAGTTCTTATTGGCACCCCTGCCCTGAAGCTAGCTAACTATTTGACAAAGACAATGTGTGGTTGTATGTGGGTTTAATGTTGGACTACCTCTTGCAGGCAGTAACAGTGACAACAAGATTTGCTTTACTCCTTCACATCTGAGTCTGCTTTTTTTCCTGAATGTGTTCAATCCAATGATTGTGACTTCATTTTTGTACCATGGACCTAAGGTGATATTTTCCCTTCAAAATAGGTGTGACACTGATATAGACAAAATGTGTTTATACTCATTTATAACATTATTGGACCTTCTACTTCGATCAACTAGCCTACAGTTTCTGGAATTATTCAAATACAGTCAGTTTTTTTTTTTGTCAAAATCTTTATTGAAATACAAACATGGTGTACATGAAGCGCAGTGCTGATCAGTCACTGATATTAGAGGATGTTACAAATAAACACCAAACGTAGTTAACAGTCACAACTACATAGGAAGAGTAAGAGACACGCACAAAAATAAAGCTATTAACTGCACATGGTAAATAAGTAAAGCATGGACCTACAACAACAGCCTGCGTTACCATTTTACTTTTTGGGTTAATGAAAATAACAATGTAAACAAAAAACAAAACAATAATTATAAATAATAATAATTAAAAAAAAAAAATATCCATTATAAAACAATCCCTACACTGTCACTGCCAGTGTTGCCGTGAGATAATTTCCCCAGTCCCATTAAAGACCTAGTTGTGCATCTGGAAGAGAGAGATGATCAAGCTGCATCTGGATCATGGTTTTAAAGGTTGTGTACAGAGTTCAGAAAAGGTCCCCAGATTTCAATAAACTGTGCATTTGAATGTTGGAGTGAGAATCTCATTTTCTCTAGCTTTAAGCAAGCCATAATATCCAGTCAGATGTAAAATATTATTTAAGATAACCTTTCCTGACCATTGAGGGTATAAAAAGTAAAGTGTTACCTTGCCTATAGAGATAATATATAACCATAGTGGTGGGTAATAAAAAGCCAAAGAGAAGACTCATGGTCACACATGATATAGCTCCATTCACCATGCATAGATTCCACTTGCTTTAACAAAATTTTTCCTAATGGCTGCAGAGCAAAAGTCACTCAATGAATACGATTTTTTGTGGCAGGCACACAGACCCCCTCTGCTGCTGACTAAAGCCGCTGAGAGGCTAAGGTTGGACCTAATATGTTTGTCCGACACGCTTTCAAGAGAATACTTCGATACGTAAAAATAAGTTTGACTTTTTTATGAACGTAAAAAAGATAATCAACTTAACTTATAATAACGTGCATTGACTCATAATCACAGTGAACCAGAAACAATAGCGGTCAACAAAAAATATGGCAACCCAGCTCACTCTTCCACTGAGAACAAAAGGTGAACAGGTGAGTTAAATCAACACATCTCCGCCCATACCCATGTGACCTGACATCCCCCACTCAACACAATCCTAATAAATGATATAATAATCAATAACCCAAAACACCAATATATAACAGCCTTAAATAAATACCACAAAGACAATTATATCAATCCATGGCTCTAACATACATGTAGAGCCCTTTGTGTGCTCAAACTGCTGCTGCTGAGTAACAAACAGGAAGCACTAATTGTATCCTTTAATTTGATTTGAACTTCATCATCTTCAAGTAAATGAACAGAATGTCTCTATGTGTTTCTCTCGCTCCCCACTAGTCTCTGGCTCAACCAAGGACCCAATGTGTCGGGTCTGTACACGCTGCATCTATTAGGACTGTTGTTGTTGTTGTTGTTGACAATTTCTGAACTTGGCTTAATGCCTGGTGTACACTGTACGATTGTAGAAAAGTCGTGATGAAAGTCATGATAGTCGGGCCAGCCCTGAGGGCTCACACTGTGGCGTACAAGCAGGACAGAGTATTCACACTGCAGAGGTTAAAGTCAGATCTATGTGTACTTCAGTTGTCTCATACGACTCAAATACATACCAGCAAGAACGCTTACTCTCTCTCACACACAGCTAGAAAGAAAACATAACATAAGAAAACACAACAGCTGAAAACATAACAGCTGAATCACAAGCAGCAATCCTGTAGTAGTTAATTTAGTGTCCGATTGAAGCTGGTTGCAGCATCGAAAGTCATACACCCATTCAAAAATATTCCACTTTTTACGGCAGAAATTGACATGTTTGTAGCCTGGTTAAAAAAAAAAGAAATTGCTCTGATTAGCTCATGCCTCAATGGCACTCACTATTTGAAAACTCATCCGTTTTGATTTTATGCGTTATTCACAAAAGGCGCATAACTAACCTGACTGACAGGTGGGCACAATGGTTTGTCGTTTAAAACCAGGAGGTTTAAAACCCGCCTCTGCTCCAGCTCTCAGACTGTCATTAGGTCGACTTAAAGTTTGGGTGAGACAGCATTTCCAGCATGTCTACTGCCGTCCATAAGACTCCAAAGCGCCCTGCTGTAACAGATGAGTGACGTCACTTGGGCTTCGTCCATATTTACAGTCCATACTCAATCATGACAAATATACCGTCAGCTAGAGGTCTGCAGATATACACTGCCAAAGTTTCTTACATGAAGCTGTGCTCTCACTGTTGTGCAGTTGTATGGCCAAAATATCAAATGTAGCATAATTAAATTATTAAGATGTTATATCTTTATTTAACCTCGTATTTAAGAAGGGGCACCACTTCCTGTGAAAGGAAGAAAATAGCTTTAATGGTTTAAGTTAATTAATTAATCAGTCAGTTTCATATCTTGAAAGAAGTAAGTTCTGGAAATGTTAAACAAGAAAACACACAGACAAAGTCCTGAATTTTATGTGTAAAATTTAATATAAAAAGGGGTAAACAATGAGGTATAGATGAAACAGATAAAGAATATGATTATTATGATCAGGATAATGCAATTATAATTATAATGTATGGTGACATTATATATTTAGTAATGAGATAAGACGCGGTATTGTTTGAATGACTTGAACAGAAAATGGACAAAAAGAAGAAGTTGATAAAAGAATTTTGGGATTCTATTTGGATTTAAAGGAGGGCTCTGAATAGACACGACTCAAGACTTAATCTTCCAACACCCCTTGCCACCAACAGTCTTACTGTGAGATGTACTTGAACTCCGCCGGCTGGTCCCGCATTTCAGTCTCTGGCAAGCGGTTCTTTTCAGGTCCAGAGAGGTCCACGGGCCAGATTAGATGCCTTAACACCTTGGTCGGAGTGTGCAGCTGGGATGGAGATTGTACGTCGGTTCAGCCGTCGTCTCAGAAGCTCCAACAGGATCCAACAGGAAAAAATATTAAAGAGTCTTTTGATACGTCGATTTCCAATTCAGATTAACCGGATGGCCATCTTGATGAATCCAAACTAAGGAATTGGCGTTCAAAATTGAAGAGCAAAGACTTTGGAGAAGAAAGTTCAAAAACCTTGCTTGAGCCAGAAAGAATTGATGTTCCAAAAATTGTGCGTGAAAAAGAAAGTTCGGCAGAGACTCGTCTCTACGGCACAAACTTAAAAGAAGTGATTCGGACTGAAGTCCGAAGAGAAGCGAGCAAGCGCTGAAGCTCTAAACTTCAAGAAACCAAAACTAAAAAGAACTAAAGATCTGAGCTCAGTGTGAACTCTTATCACCTGGATGGGAGGAGGGGGGTCTGCAGGCAAAGAGAGGTGCCGCCCACGGGTGACTCCCATTCTGACCGGAGGATTTGTTTAAACTAAACCGAGGTTTACTCAATAAGATTAAGAATAAGAATTTAAACACATATACGTCACCATACATTCATTTTAATATTATTTCTATCAGATCCACGTTGATGTAGGTTCACGTCATATATTTAGACAAACATTTCTATCGGATTCATGTTGAGATGAAAATCACACCATCTGGGAACATCCTCAGTTAATCCCAGCCTGTAGGTGAACAAAACCATGTTATACAGTCAACACTCTTAATAAGACATATTAATATTAGTAGGAAACGAAATTGGTGTCTTTAAATAACACCTTCTATAGCTAATATCAAAGAGTATGCTTTATAACACGTCTAAATGTATAATTATGAAGGTTACGTATTCATGGATAGTCTAACACTAGATGGCAATAGCGTCAAATTCCTATTAAACACAATATAACTCTTATTCCTATTCTGAAAATCAGATTTTGAGTTTAAAAAGATGATTATAATACATTCAATGTGACAATTACAAATATCCAGATGAAGAAAGACATAAATGTTCATTTGATGCAGAATTGAAAGCTGTGATTTAATTCAGTTCTTCAGCAGATGGTCAATTTTACGACTTTGCAGAGACTGGTTTCGGTCACAGTTCATGTCTTTGGGGTCAATTCGTAGATAGCAGAGTGTTCTGTTTCCGCTCGATTGTTTATTCCAGGTGTTGTAAAAGTTCATAACATCCTGTCTTCCAGAGCCTGTCTGAGAGGGAGACTTAAGTCATTGATCAGTTCCTTTGTTCCTTGGTAAAAGTAGACAACATGTTAATCCACAGTCCTGAGTCCTGCAGGAAGAGAGGTCGTAAATCGTGTCTGCTGATAACAGCTACACAAACATAACAGAAAATCATCCATGCCTCAGTGTACATCCCTGCATTGATTTAAAGAGCCCATATTATGCCCTTTTTGGGGTTCGTATCTTTAATCTATGTACCTACTGAAGTATGTTCACAATAGCTAAAGTTATAAAAAAAAGTGTCTGTTTTCATGTACTGAAAATACATAACCACACCAGGCTGATACCTGATATTTTATAGAGGTTCTATTAGTGTGTTCGTTATGCAAATGTTAAGGCAGAATTAAGTCATTAAAGAGTGGAACTTGTGTGAAAGGAAATGTAATAACTTATTCTTACTGTCCTGAAATCAAGGTTGTTTCATGATTATTACTGAAGGTTACACACAAAGGTCCCAGAGTCAACGTTAACTTTTTTGAATATCGCACAAATCTGTTTCCCCTAAGTTAAAATCATTCATAAGATTTATATACCAGCTGCGTTTCTTATAACAAGATTCAATTTTGAAGGACCCCTCTTCTGTGGTGAGACTGAAGAAACCTTAACGTAGGGGTTCTCAAACATGCAGCTTGGACCCAGAAAAATAAGTGGGCCAGAGACTGAGGACCCCCACTGTCCGGTGGTTAAGGTATATAACACATAGCCACACCCACGCGAGGCCATTCCAAACACTTACACACCAGCCTATAAACAATTATTTTAAATAGTAATTAACTGAAAGAAAGGCCAGAAGTCATTTCCATGTATACATTTTAGTGGACAAACAAAACTTAAATAATACTTCATAATAGACACACAGGTGTGGTCATCTTTTTGTGACACCTTTATTATTACTCAAGGTGCCAACTTACATTAACTAACATTCATTTAATTTCACCTGATGAGAGGGTTATATTTTAAATTGGATTATTTTATTATATATTCTCACAATGAAGGGTAAATATACAATTTTAAATTATTTTACATTTTTATTTTACTTTTTGGAAGGCATCTCGCCACTCCACTTCTCAGTTGCTCGCAAGGCCCCCATTTTGGGAAGCATGCCTCAGAGCACTTAGAGAAAATAATGACAGAAGCATGATATAGACGGGTTGGCACTTTGAGAAACACTGATAGCAAATAAAAAATATTACACTTGCACTTTTTTTGGTTTTTAGGTTTCCCCAGTTTGCATCATATATAGCATTTAGCATTGTAGCATCTTCTGTTGCAGCTTGAACTTTGTATGAACAATGACTGCAAAGTGACTAAGTAGTCCTTCAGGGGGTCGACACAGCAGTTCTAGTCAACTTTGCCGTGATAGTGTGTGAATTTGTTTTTGTCCTGTCTCTCAAAGATTTCGGGCTAAAATGATAAGTTGTTTATTATCACTCAAAATGAATGACATTCTTACATTACATTTTTACCTATAGATAAATATAATATTATTTATAGCAGGGGAGAAATAGTAAGCCCTCCTTTGACTGGTTAATAAATGACTTTAAACTTATTTTCTTATCTCTTAAAATATGAACTCTAGCAGGAATGCAAGAAAGATTCGTGCTGGTCTAAAATGTTGTTGTTTTTAATTCTGTCCCTCATGGATCTTTTATTTCTTGCTTCAGTTTTTGCCTTATTTGATATGTCATTAGGTATAATGTATAAACTCACATTTCAGATTTATTTTTCAATGAGTTTTATCTGAACCTATATAGGTCTAAACCTATGTTGTCCAGGGCATTTTGATTTGTGGAAAAAGGGGATTAATACCATTATGTGATTTACAGGGGTACAATTTCCAATGGACCCTGCAGTAACTGTTCTGTTAATCTGTTTAATGATGAGTGTCACATTTCCCTTATGGACAAGGGGGACAATACACACAAAGTCTGAAATTATAGTCCAGTGATGGAAAGCTAAACCCCTAACCCTCATGATATCCTGAATACTCTGGAGCTTTTTAGATATTTCTAACCTGAATTGAATCAACAGTGCTCAACAGAACACAATTTTGAGATCGATAAACTTGAAATGGAACTTAAAAAATCTTCATCTTATTAAGGAAACTCTGTGTGTGTGTGTGTGTGTGTGTGTGTGTGTGTGTGTGTGTGTGTGTGTGTGTGTGTGTGTGTGTGTGTGTGTGTGTGTGTGTGTGTGTGTGTGTGTGTGTGTGTGTGTGTGTGTGTGTGTGTGTGTAGGTGATAGGCCTACTCCACAGTCAGGCTGCGCGCTGACATGCGCACTGAGAGGCAGAGAGCTGCAAATCTCGCTGTGCTGGAATTTCCTGCAGACTACGGAGTCACGTGCGCTCATGTGTTTACCGAGTGAAATCCACGTGTGAGCCAGCAGACCCCGCCCCTGTGAGCCAGCAGACCCCGCCCCGCCCACCGGAGTTCATAAAAGTTCAGCCGCTGTCAAGGAATGACAAAACTTCGAGAGCTTAACAAGGAGCTAGTTTGTCTGCTACGTTTGAATTGAGCAAGCATATTTGAATTATTCGAGAGGGACTAGTTTTTGAAAACATCCTTTAATAATAATTACAGCTGAGCTGTTCTGAATAATATCAAAGATAAGCAGATAAAGAGAGCTGCTTCATTCATCAAGTTTGAAACAAGAAGTAACTGGAGCTGACTGCAGACGACCAACATTTTCAGTAAAACCACTAAAACAGCTCTTTGTGTGCTTTTAGTTGAATGGTTATTTCTGTGTTTGTATGCAGCTCTAGAGGTCTACATATTAAATTGGTCAGACATGTAGGCTACACCATGTATTCTGCTTGGATGTCCAAATACTGTCGTTTTATATTTAACTATTATTTTTTACAAATGTGTTAAATACTAGCCTAATTGTAGCATTCACAAACCATATCACCTTAGTTGTGTATGTTTTTGATATCCGTACGTTTCACTTCAAGTGTGTGTTTGGCCGAGAATCTTAAAACACATACTGACTTCTTGAATGAGTAATTTCTTTAGTTTGTATTTTGACGGGGAGGGGGGGTTTGAGGGGGGTTTGTGAGGCTCCAGTGACAGCCCAGTGCCCGGCCGACACGAGCTCCAGCCTCATGTGGAGCTCTGTAGTAAACTGGGCAGGGTCTTATTGCTCCCGTGCGTGACTCGCTCTCCCGCCACGGCTTTGAATCAGTTCCTCCCTTCACCATCCCTTCACCATCCCGCGCATGGCCCCGCCCTGTCATCTCTCTGACGTCATATCCAGGGATGAGAAGAAGTGGGGGGGAACAATCAGAGAAACACATTCTTAAAATAGACTACATCTGATGTTCCCCTTCTACTGCTCTGTGCCTGTCCATTTTAAAAGCGCAAATAGTTAACTAATATTAAGCCTCAAAAGGTTCAGGGGGTCCCAAGACCTTTTTGTCAGTTCAGATATTCTCCCTATAAGTATCAGTTTTTTTTGTGGTTCTGTTTCGTTGATTGTGTTATGCTGAAAGTAAATTAATTTCCTAAAAGTTCAGACATTCCTCTGCTGAGCTGTTCAGTGAGGGCACAGCCCCGTCAGACAAAATGTGTTTGGCAAGCGTTCAATCCATATTTATTTTAAGTTATATAACAACAGTGTAATTTAAAAAAAATGAAATGTTTGTGATAAAACTGGTAAACCCTGGGGCATCGGTGGCGCAGTGGTTGGTGTGCGCGCCCCATGTATGGAGGCTATGGTCTTCCAGGCGGGCGGCCCAGGATCGAGTCCGGCTTGTCGCTCCTTTACCGTATGTCATTCCCTGCTCTCTCTCCCTGATTTCAGACTCTATCCACTGTCCTATCTCTACAATAGAGGCACAAAAAGCCCAAAAATAAATCTAAAAAAAACAACTGGTAAACCACTCTGTACTTTCCTCATTTGATGAATTTGATCTGCAAAAGTGTGATATCCATTATTTTAACCATAATTTCATTATATTGGCAATGACCTCTCCTCTCCTTTTTTGAGATACTTTAACTAAATTGTTAGGGTGGGCTGCAAATGGTTTCTTCTTCTGATTGTTCTCGCCATGGGAATCCTGGGGCCTCATTATAAATGGCCAGGAAGGGCCCAGCCCTTCCTGGTCATTTATAATGACTTCTTATTCTCCTGAGACTCATGTTTCCTTCTTGAAGCTCTTATAGGAAAGAATACCACAATATAATAATCCTTATGAGAATTTTGCATAAAGTTGCTGTAACAAATAAAAACATCCATGAATGTCACATTCTCTCTGAGCTTCATGAATGAATATCAGCTGCTTGTTCTGTTGAGCAGGCTGTCTGTGGACGGTCTATTGTCCCCCTAGTGGTGACTTTATGTGCCTGCAGTTTTCACACCCTCAGCTGAGGACTTGTCTGAGTAAGATTATGTCCAGGCATGTACCAGTGTTTCACGCAGGAGGGCTCAGTGAGTCACTGCCTGTCTTATAAAGAGCTCACAGCATTACTCTATTGAGATGCTCTCTACTTTTCATTGAGGAAACTCAACCTTTTCAGAGTCATGGTAAGGGTGATTTTTAAAATTGAGGCAGTACAATTTACTTTATTTGGGACTTTAAGTATGAATTTGAAAGTCTGGTATTGGAATTTTGTTGGCTTTAAGATTTTCTTTTTTATTAGGAGGGTTAATGCACCTTTTTTTGCAATGTAACACATTTCTCAGAGCAATTCATCTACAGACAGCAGTTTTGTTCTAACCTGAGATTTTCTCTGTTTCCTACAGTGTCGAATAATGGCTTCTCACAAGATCCTGAGCACCCAGGGGAACGGCCCTACTCGTCGAGCTCTGTTTGGCCCAGTTGACCACGAGCAGCTGCAGAGAGAGTACCAGGCTGCCCTTCGGAAAGATTTGGAAGAGGCCTCGCACCGCTGGGGCTTCGATTTCCTGTCAGACAAGCCTCTGGACAGCAGTGACTTCCAGTGGGAGGGAATACCAGGAACCAAGGTGCCGCTGCTGTACAGATCTTGCATGTATGGTCTGGGACAGGCTGGAGGTCGGAGGGTGGCAGCAGTTGCGCTCAAAGGTGGAAAGATGGGGTCGTCGGAGAACGATAAAGAGAACATCCCCCGGACGCCAGAGAGATGTGCTAAACTCAACCTTGAAAAAGTGGAGAAAATGCCAAAGAGAGGAGGGAACAGAGGGCTGAAGAGGAAGCAGACAAACCTTACAGGTAAGCATTGAGCTTTCAGAAATGTAAAAGAAAAGAGTGTAATAAAACTTTGGGGTTGCATGAGTTGAACTTACTGTTCTTTATCCCAACAGATTTCTATCAGGCTAAAAAAAGAGTTGTTGGGATGCAGCGGAAATCTGGCGAGTGATTCTAATCGCAAAGGTGCCAAAACATCAAAAAGAACCACACAGACACTCAGGAAAACAACACTGTGCAAACTCACAGACTCTGCAGTTACTCATCAGGGGGTCCTGTGCCAAGTGATTCATCCGACAACAGAAGGGACCTCAGCTACATATCTTCACTACGGTTAATTAGGGTACTGTATCAATCCTGGGATTGGGGTGGGGGGGGGGGTTCCAGTGTTAAGAAGAAGGGGACATTAAGGCTGAGAAGATTATCAGTAATCTCTCAGATCAGTAGATTTATACTCATTTGGATCATTGGGATGCCTAAGTGTTGACTGACATTTCCCACTGTGCATTCCACAGTGCTGAAAACATTCAAGTATAGAAACATGACGGATGAATATATTATTTTACACACTTGAAACATATTCCACATATACGAAGGTTTGAATCATTCTGTCCTGAAAGTAAATTATGGAGTGTCTGCGGAATGATTGAAAATTGGAAGAAAATGGATGAAGCTCTTTTTGCTCATTTGTTCAAATCCACATTTTATTTTGTTTTTCTAAGATGTTTGTTCTTTCTGTGTATAACAAGGGCTAGAAGTCTTTTTTTATACAAGCACATCCTCTACAAAGTGTTTTTTACTTTATATTTCCAGATGTGCTGTTGTGTTTTCTCTACCATCATGTCCTCATAGGAAAATGCTTGAAAACTTGTGATATCATGTACATGCAAACGCTTCGCTTAGATCCTTAATGACAGAAGTGCCATCTTGTCCTCTTCCAGTCCTTCCATCTACTGTGTGTTCATTCATTTTCAGAGAAGAACTAAAACAAAAAAAAGCCCAGCCCAGACTGCCATGTCAGAGTCATGTAGTATAGGTTAGGAGCATCACACTATGTCTATAGAAAACTTATATTTATGCTATTTAGATATATTTAGAGATTTATCCATATGATTTAAAACAGCACTCTTAAGTAGCATTATTATTAGAAAAAATAACAACATTTTTGCAGTATTGCACAAACAGATGGTGTAAACAAAGCACTCAGTTTAAAGCCTTTTGGCATGTGTTTTGGTATTTGAATCCCCATTAAGGACAATAATGAGGAAGTGTTCTTATAAGCAGTTCAATTACTAAGCTAAATGTAATCCCTTTATTCTTTCTATTTGGACGCATCGTGCAGTTATTATATAAATGCTGTTATCTGCCTTCAGTAGCTAACTTCGTTTGTTCATGACACTTATTAACGTTTATGTTGGCATACCCCGCTGCTATGGGTGACCTCAATGGGTATGGAACAAAGCTACTGTAATGGGAACTGTCACAAACTCACAAGTTTAGAAATATTTGCCACTGTTATTACAAAGCATGGCACATATCAGCTTTACCCCAAATGATGAATGCACTTCTGTTAACAGTTGCTTGTGCACATGTCCTTTATATTGTTTTGCTAAAAGCTACAAATGAAAAGATCTATTCTTATTTATTGTGTGAGACTGTGCCTTGTGTTGATTTAGTTATTTTGGTTCATTTAATTGTGGGAATTATATATATATTTCAATAAAATGTATAAATCGATCATTTTTTGTGGTGTTTATTCTTTTTAATCATTCCTTTTATCCAAGTTGGCGTGTGTGCCAGTAAATATGATAAATAGACAACCTTTGAGATTTTATAAATATTCCAGTATTATAGAGTCGTCTGAGTCATCAAATTTACAGAAAAAATACTGCAGCCATTTTTGAAACGGTAATTTTTAACAGTTCAAACAGGACGGTTTCTGTGCTTTAAAGGACACAAAACATTTGTAATAATCCAATAGCATACAAGTATCAAATTCCTGCCGGGGGGTGGGGGGGGGGGGTGGGTCACACAGGATGAAATGGTTACTCCAGAAGTTCCTCCTGGTCCAGGGCCTTTCTCTATACAGCTTTTTCTTCTGGCTCAGCTTCCTCTTCATCACCAAGGTTTGGTACGATGACTGCATTACTACTGAGGCTGTGTATGGTAACATTGTCATATTGACATAAAATATGTCATATTTAATTTTTTGATCACACAAGTCACTTTATATCATCACTGGTCACTTTAACTTGCCATCCACTACACATCATTCATAATTGTCCTGTATTGTTTAACTATTTATATTATTTTGTATATACATCGTATTGTTGTTTCTATCTGTATTTATCTTATCTATCCTGTGTATTTTGTATTACTTCCTTCTCTGTGTTGCTGCTGCAACGCCTGAATTTGCCCTCTGGGGATCAATAAAGTATTATCATATCCTATGAGGTGTCATTTGTTTTAATAATAACCTGTATATTTAATATTTTGAGATGTTTTTGTTTTAGAATATTTTATATATATTACTACTTGTTCCCTTTTAAGTGGCTAGTTCATGATCATGATGTCCCTGCACAGACAGACCATGACTACTTCAAAAACCTGACATGGCACAATTTGAAGGAACATCCTCAAGTCACATCTCAAACACTGTGTACTGTGGCTCTACATCACTGCAGCCCCACATCAGTGCACACTGAGTGTACGTGTTTGTTTTGGGGGTGTTTAGGGGATGAAAGGCCTGCAGCAGGCTCTGCCACAGGCTTTGCTCTGTCCCTCCCTCATGTGGCCACAGCAGCACAGAGGCACCTGCACGCCTGCGCTAAACTCTCCCATCCCCCCCCTCCCGTTCCCCTCCATCATCTGTCTCTTAGCTCCCACATCCATTATAGGACAGGACAGCTTGCATTTGCATTTAGACTGAAAGAGAGGGAGCGCGGGAGAGAGAGGTAGGAGAAACAGGGGGAGGCGGAGGGAGCATATGACACAAAGGAGGGAGAGAGAGAGAGAGAGAGAGAGAGAGAGAGAGATTAGAGCATCAGGGAGAGGGAGAGAGGGAGGCTGCAGATATCGATGGCATTAACAATGGAATATTAGGATCCACTGAGGTGATAGTCAGCCATACAACGGCTGAGGGTAAAGATATTTGAGGAGGGGGGCTCCTCCTCTCGGTGAGCACTGGGGGAGGAGGAGGAGGATGGGCCTCGAACACAGACTTGCGATGGCACTGCAAAAATTGGATTAAAGCAGTATGGTAACGTTTCTAATTTAAATCTATCGCTGTGCAGCTTTGCGTCTCATCCTCATGTGTCCTGATTCACGCTTGTTGACACCCATCGGCCACCCATCACGTCACAGTGTGTCCTAACACCGACTGAGAGAGGCACATCTCCTTATCCTCTACTCCATCTCTCCCACCCCTGTCCTCTGTTTTTTTTGATTTGCCATAGACATCTTTCATCTCCATCCTCATCGCAGACCTTGTATTTGCCTTCCGCCGTTTGGTTCATCACCGGACAATCACACGTTAGCTGTGGACATCTGCTCCGTGTTGTTATTGTTGTCTGTTCTCACCCATATGTACCGATGGATACTGCATCGCATATGTAGCTCCAGCTTTATTATGTAGCTCCAGGTCTATTATAGTCATATGTTCCCTCTTTACTACGATGTGATTGTAACCTACTTTTTGTAAAAAAAAAAATATATAAAAAAAAAAAACATTGCCTGCCTTGCTTCGCTCTGGTTGATTAATTTTAGCCCTTCTGCTCTTTCCACACTGTCACGCACATGAAACGCATATCCCCGCACAGTTCTGTCTGGGGAAAACTAGAGCAGCGTTATGAGATGTTTTTGGTGTCATGTGTGCGCCTGAGCTCATGTTTGCAATCTTTTGACGTCAGGTTGAGGGTTTATTAACAACCCTACCATCTGCCCTGCTAAAGATAAGCTATAAATATCAGTGTGACCAGGGGATCCCCTGGTGCATTAGTGAACACAGGGGAGATGCTGCTGGTTTCATCATGTTTACTGCACAGGCATAATGGTTGATGCTAGAATCCAAAGATTTGCCTTCATGGACCATCAGCAACGTTTCACATTGTATTCTCATGTTCATCTCTAGAAGGAAAGATAGGCCAGAGTAGGTTTGTTTGTAGAGTCTGAGGCTATGCAGGGCAGGAAGCAGCGTTGTTATGTATCATCTAATTAATGCATGATGGCCTTTCTGTGTACTCTCTGATTCCTCCACAAAATCAATCATGGGCATGACCAACAGGGGTGGAGAGTAAATAACTGCAAGTCATTTCAGAAGCCAAAGTAGAACGAGGTACAGTATGAGTTATGAGTTATTTTAAGAGTCCCCCCCCCCCCAGCAAAAACAGCACCCATTTGGTCAACATTTTTTAGAGACAATAGAGACAGAGTTCTGAGAAATGCTATTTTTTGTCAGGTGTTTTGTTGAGTTCATAGGCCAGAACCGTTTCATTTTAACTCAAGTAAATACTGCATAATGTTCATTCTTTATTTATTACTGAAAACCTCAGTTTGTGATAAGTAACACAACCATTACATTCATTTTAATCAGGATGCAATAAACCTCTATAACTATTGAGTAGTTTCATAAATGGGATGTATCTTGTACTTGAGTTCAGTTTAGTTGATTGCACCTCATCTATAGTAGTTTTCTACTCTCTACCCCTGATAACCCCTCACTGCCCTTTTTGCCCCTTAAGCTGGACAAGAGTGAGGTGGCAACTCTAGGCCTACCCCCCAACACCAGCCATGGAGGCTCTGACAGTAACATCAGTGCAGATGGAGTGGGGGCAGCGGCAGCAGCGGCAGCAGCAACATCAGCGTCAGCGTCAGGGGTCACAGCAGGCAGTGCAGAGTGTTCGGGGGCCGGCGAGCCGCAGCGGACCCGTGTTGCTCTGGAGCACTTGCAGCAGAAGGTCCTGAAGGTCACCGAGCAGATCCGCGTGGAGCAGGAGGCCCGTGATGACAATGTCGCAGAGTACCTGAAGTTGGCCCACAACGCAGACAAACAGCAGGCATCCCGCATCAAGCAGGTGTTTGAGAAGAAGAACCAGAAGTCCGCACAGACTATCGCACACTTGCACAAGAAACTAGAGCACTACCACAAAAAACTCAAGGAGATAGAACAGGTAGGTGAGCAGGTGCATTTTGTAAACATTTGGTGTCTTTATTTAAGGGCTGTGTGACTGTCACTAACAAGTATCAGGACTGATGATTTGAATCTCCTAACACTTGTTACAACCAGTGCATCACCTGGTTTCTCAGCATTCCTCATCTCTCATCCTAAAACCTTATCACCTCTCTCCTACCTCTGAGATCCTCCACTTCTCTGCTTCCTCACTTCTCTTCCCTCTCTGCAGAACGGACCAGCCCGCCAGCCTAAGGATGTCCTGCGGGACATGCAGCAGGGATTAAAGGACGTCGGGGCCAACGTACGAGCTGGAATAAGTGGTTTTGGAGGGGGAGTAGTTGAAGGAGTCAAAGGTGGAGTATCTGCCCTGACTCACACAGCTGTGGTCTCCAAGCCCAGAGAGTTCGCCAGTCTCATAAGGAACAAGTTTGGCAGCGCAGATAACATTGCTCACCTGAAGGACACACTCGAGGACGGAGTCGGGGGCCACTCCGAGGATACCCCCACACCTCGTGCACTGAGTGGAAGTGCCACTCTGGTGTCCAGCCCAAAGTACGGCAGTGACGACGAGTGCTCGAGCGCCACGTCTGGCTCAGGAGCCGGCAGTAATTCATGTGGGGCGGGAGGGGGACTGTTAGGGCCAACCATGGGGAGTCCAAGACTAGATGGGCACCACCACCACCACCATCACATGCACAGCTCCTGGGACTCTCTACTCGAGAGCCTGCAGGAGATTAAAGCCAGCCAGGCACATATGGAGGACGCCATCGAGGACATGAAGGGCCAGCTGCAGAGCGACTACTCCTACATGACTCAGTGCTTGCAAGAGGAGAGATACAGGTAAACTTCCTTAAACAAACAGCTTAATATCAAATCATAATCCACAAATGAGCAGCACTTTGTAAAAGAAAAAAAAAAAGGTAAAAACTTTGAGCTGAACCAGACTCATTTTGGATACACACAAACATATACAGACAAGGATGATGTGCACACAACAACAGATAATAGAAGTATTCTACCAATACTAAAAGTAATGGTAGAATATGGATACTAATGCTAATAACAAAAATCTAATACAACAATGACTGATTATAATATTTTTAGTAGTTGGAGTAAAGTAGGCTCATGGCAGAAAACAGAAAGCTGACAGGGACCCTTGGAGATAAGTCAATATATTCACTTAAAGTTAGTGACATACATCAAATGATTGTACTCAAATAGAGAAGAGAGAGGTGGAGGAGATGGAGGCTCCATTGGCGGTTCTAGGCAGGGACCAGTGCCCCTGTAACACTGAGCTTGGTCCCCCCTTTGACCACCCCTTTCAAAATGAAGAGCCCCCCCCTCATAACACATACACAGTATTTGACTCAACAACCGAACTCGCAATCTAGTATTAAATACTGAAACAAATATAAATCATGGTATTTTATGTTGTGGTATTTAATGATGTGTGCTATTATTTGGCATAATATATATACATATTAAAGCGATCATCTTTGTCTATTTTTCACCTGGGTTTAATGTTCCCCTCTGACAAAACAGCTGGCCCCAGTTTGGCCCCCTCAGGAAAAGTGGTCTAGAACCGCCACTGGGAGGCTCTGTGAATTGAATCCTCTGACAGTCTAAGCTTATATTCTATATCTGATGTGTGGTCCAAGGCAAGCACTAACTATTAGTTTTATCAAAGGGAAAGTTTTGAAGCCATAAAAAGTAGAGAATGTTTCTGCCTGGTTGATGATTCCACAGGAAAGAGGCCTCATGTTTCAAAGCCCTGCTTTCTATCATACTTCAGGGGGAATGGGAGGAAATGAAGGTTTTAATTCTATGATCTTTTAATCTTTTTGTTTGTTTTGTACTGTGTATTCAGGTATGAGCGACTTGAAGAACAGCTGAATGACTTAACAGAGCTGCATCAAAATGAAATGACAAACCTAAAACAGGAACTGGCCAGTATGGAGGAAAAAGTTGCATACCAGTCCTATGAACGAGCAAGAGACATTCAGGTAAGATTCCACCAATCTGAGCTAACTGACCCCAATGAAGACACAGTATGTCAGCTGCTTTGGTCCCCAAGTGGACCAAAACATGTTGAGTCATTAATAGTGGGAGACCTTTAGTTTTTGAATGATATGTTAATTAATACACATTCAGGAATGTAAAGGGTTTAAGTCTTATACTTCTTTAGTTTTATTCTAAACTTAAACTTTTTTGGGGTTACTAAATAATCTTTTTAATGGTCAACCATCATATGTATCATTCATGACACCATTTAAATGATTTTTTTTACCTGTTAAATGGTGGCTGACTTGCAAGGAATTGGAGAGTCAACCACTTAAAACCAGTGAGAGAAGAAAAAACCTGAATGCAGAAATGTCCTGTATGAAATCAGCAAAACTATTTAACATCAGCAGAAATGACAGCCTTAGTGAAGGACTTGTTGTTTTGAGACCCTTTAGTATGAGGTTTCTGTTTGTGTGTTGGTTCGTACAGGAGGCTGTGGAGTCCTGCCTGACCCGCATAACGAAGCTGGAGCTGCAGCAGCAGCAGCAGCAGGTGGTCCAGTTGGAGGGAGTCGAGAACGCTAATGCTCGAGCTCTGCTGGGCAAACTCATCAACGTCATCCTGGCACTCATGGCGGTGCTTCTGGTCTTCGTCTCCACCCTGGCCAACTTCATCACCCCTCTGATGAAGACGCGGGCGCGGGTGGGAGCCACTGTCCTCCTGACCTTGCTGCTTTTCGTCCTGTGGAAGCAGTGGGACTTTTTGGAGCCTTGGCTGCTGCCCAGCTGAGCTCCCTGAGACTTCAGAGCAGAGAGGCTTCTTTCAACTCAGTCACCGTTTCAGGATGCAGAGACTGAAATAGAATGAGGGCGACTGCAATTATTTCCTTTGAGTGTGGAGGTGGGGCATCTGAGGACAAAACATGGCACTTTTAGTTGATCTAGCTGACAGAGAGTATTCAGAGGTGTTTACAATGAAGCACTGTTTGCCAAGCAGCAAAAGACATTATCTCATCCAGCCAGTGATGGGGACAAATCATCAATTGGCATTGTGGTCACCAAAAACTGAATTTCTTGACAGAAGTCTTTGGACTGTCTTTTTCTAGTCATTTATGATACAAAGAGTTAAGCAACTTCTAATGACTTTACACTGCTGATCATTGTTGCTGTAACCTTCATGTTGAAGCTTAAGTATAATTCATAGGAAAAGTATTTTTTTCAAGAATGTTGTGTGCTGATGCATGTCCTCATATGTGCACTAAGATGCATCTAGCTGGCATGAGTTGACTTTTCATCAATCTTCTATAACTGCCATTTTGTTGTCTGGATGATAGTGCAGATATGTTCTCAACAGAGTGTCATTCCTTGGTTTGTCTCACATCTTGTTCTGGTGCTTTTAGACGCATTTCTTTTCTTTTTTTTGTCTGGTTCTTGAAGTTCAATGAACTGCATTAAAAAAGACTGCCTGGGAAACCTCCGCATAATAATGAATCAACACAAAATCACGTCCATAAAACTATTTAAAACCACTTTTGTCAAACTAAGACTATCCACAGTGTCAAACGAACAGGCATGTCAAATTGTATTAAAGTTTATATCCAGTTTGCAAAAAATAAATATAGCTGTTTTATCAAACTAAAGGAATAAAGGTTTTCATAAATGATGCGGACCTTATTAACTTTGCTGAGACTTTATGATGGCACCTTATTGCACCTTTCATAGATGCTTTAAAGTTTTGACTTGTTGCTTAAGTTGATGCTGTTAATGTCATTTTTGGTATGCCGGTTCATAAAAAGAGCCTTTGTACATAAGATCACTTATTTAGACCACAATCCATTCATCGATTCATTAATGGATAACCAACATCTCTAACTTTATTATGACCAAACAGGAAGCTAAACAAAAGTCAGAGGGATTTCTACCTGGCAACCCAAAATGCTTTCTGTGTCTTCATGCTGCTCTGTAAAGCAGTGATAAATAATTGATCTACCTCTAATGAAGCCAATTGATACATTCTATACATATTTAATGTAATTCATAAATGCCTCTTTCTATTTGGACATGGGTACAAAATGAATATTCGGTTAGGAAATGTAAAAAAATAGCTTTTCATGAAGAAACTGAACTGAAAATGAAAGTATTTGAAGCAATGAAGCTGCATATGACTAGAACCCTTTGAATGTTGGTGTATTGAATGTTCTCATTTTAAAGTAAATAATGCAACTTTGAGTAAACAGTCTTGCTAGACACCCTTGCTAGAAATGTAGCAAAGATGCTAAGCAATTGCACAATCTCAGAGATAAAGGAAGTTAATCCTTTTTTATAAAACATTTTCTATACATTCGCTAACATAATTCTCCAAAAGCTATAGGACGTACTTCACAAAGTGAGGCTATCTCTGCAAAACCTCTGCATGCACTGAAATATAGCCTTGCTAATCTTCTTTTTTTTTTGCGTTTGCATACAGCTTATCATTTGTAAAAATGAAGAAATATATTATCTATTCCGCCAAAGGAGCGGTCTCAATCATTGTTTTTAGTTAGTATCAGAAGTACAACCCCATTTCCTAAAAAGTTTGGACATTGCGTTAAATGTTAATAAAGCAAACTGTGATGATTTACAAAACATTGAAAACCCATATTTAACTGAAGCAAGGGTAAAAACAATATATCAAATGTTGAAAATGAGAATATGCCCATTTTGAATTTGATGCCAGCAACACAAAAAGTTGATAACGGTCGCAATCTGTTGCATCACTTTTTCTTTTGGAACTGAGGAGACCATTTTCTGTAAATTGATTGTTTTACCATTGTTGCTTAATGTGGGATTTCCTTCTTATCTCACGCTTCATAAAGAGACTCACTGAGATACTCTTTTTTTAAACATCAATCTGTTCATAACCTGTTGCTAGTTAGCCTTATTAACTGTGTGATGTTCAATCAGGTTTTTTTGAGCACCCAGCAAACGTTCAGTCTTTACTTGCTACTGTCCCAACTTCCGTGAAACATGTTGTCTGCATCAAATTCAGCCAAATCATATCATTAGGTATTTCATTTTCATTGTTCAGCATTTGACATGTTGTCTTTGTGCTGTTTTCAAACATATGGGGTTACAATGTTTTGTAAATCATCACATTCTGTTTAATTTACATTTTACACAAAGTCTCAACTTTTAAAGATTTGGGGTTGTACTTAATAAAATCTTGTAAACAATGATTTGTGGTTTATGCAACACTTTATAGCTTTATACCATCTGATTTGTATCAAATACATTGTTTTTGTATTTAAGACTTTAAAAATAATTTAAAAGGGGCGCTAGTGGCACAGTGGTTTGTGTGCGCGCCACATGTGTGGAGCCTGCGGTCTTCCGGGCGGGGTTTGGATCCGGCGGGGTTTGGATCCGGTGGCTCCTTTCCCGCATGTCATTCCCCACTCTCTCTCCCTGATTTCCGACTCTGTCCACTGTCCTATCTCTCCATTAAAGGCACAAAAGCCCAAAAAAAATAACGTAAAAGGAAATAGTACCGGATATAAAAATGTGACAGGGAACAGTTCACTGCCTTAATAGAGATAATCCTCAGAGATTATTTAGATTTAATTCTTCTCATCAGCAGTATCTTTATCTGCACCAGATTACATTTCTTCTAGGCTAAACATCTTGAAAGAAACAGATGAATGTGAGGTTTGAAATCAGCTGTTTACAAGTCTGGTACTCCTCTGGGTTATTTTTTTTATTTTTTTTAAGATTTATTTTTGGGCTTTTTGTGCCTTTAATGGAGAGCTAGGACAGTGGATATAGTAGGAAATCAGGGAGAGAGAGTGGAGAATGACATGCGGGAAAGGAGCCACAGGTAGGATGCAAACCCAGGCTACCTGCCTGAGACGACAGCCTCAATACATGGGGCGTGCGCTCTAACCACTGCGCCACCAGCGCCCCTCTGCTCTAGGTTATTTATGTTCTACTTCACTGTATCTGTTAAATTCATTGTGCTAAACCTGTAAAGGCTCCGTACACCCACACAGGTGTTGGTGATTTAGATCATGATTGGATGTCTTTTTAGGATTATGTGGTGGTGGACAAGTTTGTTGGACTGACAGCTACATTTCCTTGTTATATTGAAGAAACCTTTTGAGAAGGAGAACTTGTTTACCTGTGATCATACTTGATGCTGCTTGGATTTGATTACATTATTATCGCCAAAGCTCAACCTATTAACAACCGGAACTGGTCCAATCAGCCAGCATAATTAAAAACACCTACAGTATGTGGATGTACAGAGGCTTTTAAAGACCCAGTGATGCTTTTTTAATTGACTTTTGTGCTAGTAATGGATTGGCTGTAATGAATACCATGCTTGGGCTCAAGGTGATTCATCAGAGCACCTTATAGAACACAGATTGATGATTGACTTTGTTGCTTCATCATTACATCTTCATTTTGACTTGGACACCTGGATAAAGAAAATGAAAACTGTCCATTGATCATCACCTAGTGGTAAACCTTATGTATTTTAAGGGTGAACTGGTTAAATTTGGTGGAAGCCCCTTCCATGAGGTCACCATCCATCAGAGTAAATTCCTGCTCAGAGGATAAGGTTATTGAATCAGAGTTGCCCATGTTCATAGCCTCCATTGTCAAACCAGTTAAGAAATTTCGCCAAAGCTGCCTGTTTATCCAGCAAACCCAAGGGACAGTCAGTGGACACCAGCAGTGAAGGAAGCGGGAAGGCTTTTGGAGCTTGTTTAGCTTTTGAGGTCCCAAGAAGCAGCGGACAGGTACAGGGGGGCTAGAAGGGCTGTTGCTTGTTTGATTGACAAAGCATAAATGTGACTGTGGGAGGAATTCAGGGAGGCTATGAAGAAGAGCTTTTTGTTGGCCTCCTGCTATGGGAGCTTCTGCTCTGAGCCATCTGTTCCCTGTATGGCCAGAGTGATAGCTGGTTCCATATCCTGGGTTAAATACATTCCCTTCTAGTGCTGGCCACAGCCAAAGGTGCCCCATGTTACTTATTCTGTTTGTGATTCTCATGAACAAGAACTCAATCAGCAGCTGGTGGAAAAGGGGTTGTTGTAGACCTTAGAAATGCTGTGAGCTTTTGCAAATGATCTGGATCTATGAGCTGT